>NC_051162.1:146258521-146374762 GCF_013339745.2 Dermacentor silvarum
ATTGACGTGATTACTGATCACCATTCGCTGTGCTGGCTGTCGTCCTTAAAAGAACCATCCGGTCGTCTTGCTCGATGGGCGCTTCGACTGCAGGAGTACGACATTCGAGTGCTGTACCGTTCTGGCCGAAAACACTCGGATGCGGATGCCTTGTCTCGTTCGCCACTGACAGACGAGGTTACCTCCCCGAAGGCCCCATTGTCAGAGTCTTCCCTTGCTGCCACGGATATCCTTCTGGAGCAGAAGAAAGACCCTTGGATTGTTTCAATGCTCAGTTTCTTGTCCACCGCATCGACAACCACTAGCAATCGCGCCTTACGTCGCCAAGCCCATCACTTCTCCATTCGCGACGGGCTCTTATACCGTCGTAACAACCTCCCGGACGGCCGCAAATGGTTGCTTATCATCCCTCGACATCTACGTTCGGATATTTGTGCAGCGTTCCACGACGATCCCCAGTGCGCACATGCAGGTGTACTAAAGACATACGCGCGTCTACGCCTTCGTTACTACTGGAGAGGGATGTACCGATTCATCCGTCATTATGTCCGCTCCTGTCTCGTTTGCCAACGCCGCAAAAATCCCCCTCGTCGTTCAACCACTCCATTGCAGCCTTTGCCTTACCCAGCACCTCCACCAAATGTTACGAAGCACTTGGGGAAGTCAGCGTTCGCGACTAGCACGATAAAGTAGCGAGAGGTAGCACAGCCGATCGAGCACGACACAAGGCTTATGTCTCTCGTCGTTCTCTCTCACAGACACATCCCCACTGCTCCTTATTTCACAGTACCGTACAATCATTGCATTCTACCGGTGCTAACATATGGGGCAGAAACTTGGAGGATAACACAGAAGCTCGAGGACAAGTTAAGGACCGCACAAAGAGCGATGGAACGAAAAATGTTAGGCCGAACGTTAAGAGACAGGAAGAGAGCGGTGTGGATCAGAGAGAAAACGGGGATAGCCGATATTCTAGTTGACATTAAGAGGGAAAAAAATGGAGCTGACCAGGCCATGTTAAGCCTAAGGTAGATAACCGGTGGACCATTAGGGTTACAGAAGGGGTGCCAAGGGAATAGAAGCGCAGTCGAGGGCGGCAGCATATTAGGTGGGGTGATGAAATGAGGAAATTTGCAGGCGCACGTTGGAATCAGCTTTTGAAGATCGCAGGGGGAGGCCTTCGTCCTGTAGTGGACATAAAAATGGGCGAATGATGATGATGGTGACGATACCAAGTAACAAGGTAGTACCATTGAGCGGATCTTCTACAGCGTAATATATTTTTCTAATTTCTACAGAAAAAAAAGCCACCAGGGGGCCGAGTGACGCGGACGCGCTTCACATGGGCTGCTGCGGTTAACCTTAACCAAACTTCACGATTTTGTGTCATTCAACTCAACAAAGCAAGCGGCATCGAAAGATACCAGAATTACAGCGGTGAGTGGATTTGTTTACCTTGTCCCACCGAGCAACGAGCACCTCGACATATTCGAACGCCATTCTCCGACCGCCGCACGCGCCCCAGGAACGGGCCTGCGTGGCCTCGCGAGCATCGAGAATGGCAGGTGAAACGAACGGCAATGCTCACGAAATGGAAATAGAGAACAATAGTCAAGACTCGACAGCGGACCAGAGCAACATGGAATTCGATGAGAACAGCGGGAAGACGCTGAGTCAAGCTGGCCCATGGTTCCAAGCCATAAAGGCAAGGAAAAACAAGAAGTCGCCGAACGAGGACCGCATACAAGAGGGAGGAAAGCAAGGAAACTCCCAGAACCAGCAAGGAAGATGAGCGATGAGCAACCCGAGAGTGGAATCAAGCATGCAAGACAACAGCAACCAGCAACGTCAGCAAGATCAGGGAAGCCGAACCAACGGCAAGCCACCGCCGCGACGCGCGACGCCGCCGCTGCCAGATAATGATTACAAGGTGGTGTACCGACCAAGAACCAGCTGGCCGGACGAGAAGATCACCGAGGGACTTGCAAGGGCAAGTGGTTCCCTTATCAAAGAGTTTTGTGCGAAAGTAACCATCCAAACGCAATGGAAGCAGAACCTGATAATTGCCAGCACCGCAGACGAGGACTACGCACTCAAGCTCGGTTCCATCAACGGCATCGAACTAGGGGCGGCCACATACGAAATGACGGCGTACATCAAACCGCTCCCAGGAACAGTGCGTGGAGTCGTGCACGGTATCACTGCGTGTACGACGGAAAAACGACTTGCGGAACTTCGGGCAGCCAACAACTGTGGCATCCTGCATGCGAGGATGCTCGGCAAATCCACCTCAGCAGTTATCACCTTCGAAGGTCCGCACGTCCCTTTCTACGTGAAGGTGGCCAGCTCGTACACACGTTGCCGCCCATACCGCAGATCGGTACAGTATTGCAAGGCCTGCGGAGAAATCGGCCACCGGCAGGACGTATGCCCCAACCCAGACAAACATATCTGCAACCGGTGCGGGGTGCAGAACCCACAAGCAGACCATGATTGCCAGTTGCAGTGCAAACTATGCGGACTACCTCACGAGACGGCAAGCAAGGAGTGCGAGAAAAAGCTCAAGCCAAGACCCCCACCCCTGCACGTAAGGGAGAGAAGTAAATCAAGAGGCCGACAGCCATCTATAACAAGGGAGACAAGTTCAAGCTCCTCGGAGTATGGAACAAATAAGTCACAGCAAGATCAGCAGAAGATCAGCTGGGCGGAAGTGATAGCCAGTTCTAAGTCGACAACCGACCCGTTTCCCTCACTGCCGACACAAGAGCGAAATTCAAGATACGAGGAAACCATCTCCTCCCTCAGAAGGCAAAACGCCGACTTGATGAAGCGGAATGAAGGGCTCATGAAGCGTCTAGCGTCATGAAGCAAGAAAGACGTCAGGAGGAACGGGACAGAAGAGCTCAGGCCAGGGAACAAGCCCTGGAGATGAAGCTCCAACATCTCATTGAACAATTGCAGAAGCAGCAGGAACCAACCACAACAGTAACGCCGCCGAGGGAACATACTCCCCCGATAGAGGACCTAGAATCGGGAATAGAGCACAAGATGAACAAGGCCCGAATCGAAGACAAGGCCGAACGGAGAAATGAGTTCCGAGCCGAACTGGCTCAGGCCGTCGACACCATAAGTAAATCTGTGGCAGCCACCGTCCAAGCAGCCGTACAAACGCTCTGCCAGGAGATCACCCAGATGGGCAACGAGCTCAGCCAACGCATCTCCATCCTAGAAAAGGACAAAGAGCAGGCAAGAAAAAAGCCGAAATACCCCATCAGAGAAGCCCAGATGAACGAGACTCTGGGAAGCCAAGATGGCGAGTAAAATAGCAAAGAAGAAAGAAGTGACCCAAACACTCAAAATTTGGCAGTGGAATTGCAGAGGAATAAATCGGAAACGGCAAATTTTGCTTCACCTATGTACCCTACACCAACCTGACGTCGTCGCGTTACAGGAAACAGAAACCAACAACATTACGATGCGCGGCTACGAAACGCACATTGCCTCAGGAAGGACCCGGACCGCCGTCCTGATCAAGAAACATCACACGACGCAACAGCACCAAATCAACCACAGAATTGAACACACTCTGATTGAGCTGGTTCCTCACAAGAAAACCCTGCAGAGCATCTACATCCTGAATGTATACAGTCCTCCGCGCGACACCCTCAAGGACTTGGACAAGTTCCCCAGAGAAGTGAAGAAAGTCACGAAGGGTCAAAAACTCCTTGTAAGCCTCGGTAAGCACTTCAGACATCGACTGCGCGGAAGAAACGGCGATAGCCCTGGCAGCCACTACGGGCAAGCGAGAGGAAGATCACATCACAGTCATCACGGACTCGCAAACAGCATGCAGAAATTACCAAAAGGGCCGCATTTCGAAACAAGTCCTGAGCATCCTCGAAAAACTAGACAATTTTCAAGAACTGTACATTGTCTGGGCCCCGGGACACGAGTCCCTGGCGGGTAATGAAGCGGCTAACGCTGCTGCCCACCGGGTTCACGAGCACCGGCAGACCAACATGATAGCGTCCCGAAAAGATATTCCGATATCCTGAGTCATTACAGACTGGGCAGGAGGATCTACCCACCCCCGCATCCCAAGCTAACAAGAGAAGAGGCAGTGATCTTCCGCAAACTACAGACCGGCACATTCCCGCACGGCACCCTGCTACACGCCATGTATCCTACGAGCTATACTCACAAATGCGCCTTCTGCTCTGCGCCCAATACCCTCTTCCACATGGTATGGGAATGTCAACAAAACCCATCGACACCACCCATCGTCGGACCAACCGTCGAGCAGTGGGAGGCCCAGCTGACAAGCCCGAGCCCTGAAGACCAGCATCGCCTGGTGAGCAGGGCCAAGATACCGGCTCAGGCCCACGGCATCCTGGACTAGGGACGCCGCCCACCTCGGACGATTTTAGCGTCTGCTCACTTCCCTAAATAAAGTTTATTTCTCCTAATTCCTACATACAGCCTGAACATATAAGTGCAGCTCATAGGCACATCTAAAGCAGCCCTCGTAATGGAATAGAAGATTATATTCAACGAATGCTCTGATTTACTTAATTTCCTTTGATTTAGCCATTTAGTACGCCGGCCCTTTCTTAGCCAATCCTCAAGAATGTGTATATGCCACTGTAACACTAGAAGTACAGAATGCTTAAATGTAGATATACGTACACGTATCGTATACTTGTCTGTGCCATATATACCTGCCATCACTGTTCTTCCCTCGACAAGCGTCACAGATCGCCTTTGTCCACGTCACACCACTGTGTAGACATCTCACACTGTGCTTCCGCCTGATTTGGAGTTTGCGTTTCGATATTTTCCCGTTAACGTCAGGCCTCTCGCACGTGAAAGACGTCAGCATGAACCAAGCCAAACCGAGGGTGTCTGACAGATATGATAACCGTCTAGTCATCGTGTCAACCAGCAGGATTCGCAACCAGCTCGTAAGTGTGAGAGATATAAGCAGCAGAACGGGGGGGGGGGGGGGGGGGGAAGAAAAACGAATCCGTCTGTTATACACGAGACTTCATGCGGTTACAGTAATTATTGCAATTTCCATGACTGATGTTTTGTTGCATATGATCAATATACCAACTCACAAAGTCGTCTTAAGCTAGGAGGAGGAAGTTGAGGCAAATCCATGAACTACGTCATCACGATCATCCTAACTGAAGCGCTGCGTATACTTGCAGTCCCGGAGAAACTAGAGTCAGATTTTCCTCCAGTGATTTTTTTTTATTTTTGCAAGAAACTACAAAGTCGCTGATGCCTTCACAATTTCGACAAAGTCGCGAAACGAAATGGACCGCGAAATAACAGCTGTTGCAAAATACTGCTCCAAGATCGCTCCAAGGAAGGCATAAAACTGATGGAAATAAAACGAATGGGGAAGGATAGACACCACCAAGAAAAAAAGACACCGATTCGGGCAAGAAAAATCCACATATAGGTACTTCGCAGGCTCTCGGGGGAAAAGAATAAAAAAAAGCAGGCGCGACACAAAGCGGTGCCGTCAGCTACAGAGCCCACGGGCGCCGACGAAAACCGCGGCGCGAACACGGCTGGGAGGACACAATTCGCGTCCCAACGGTTTAAGAGAGGCAGCGAGAGGACGGAGCCGAGCCCCGGGAAAGACAAACGAAGCGGCAGATTAATGGAGGCTGCAGCCGGGGAGGATGTGTAGGCCTGCTGCAGGGAAGCGAGACTGCTTCGCGGGAACCGGTGCGCCTCGCAACCCAAGCGCGCATGCGCATTGTTTGGGACGCTGCCTGATCGGTCGTTTAATAACGACCTATGTGGCGCAATGGTTGCGGCTGCAGAATCGAAACAGGTCATCGTAGACTGTGAAACAGTTTACACCCTCGAAGGTGAATCAGGTGTAAATCTGTCTAACTTTAACTTCACACTAAAAAAAAAAGTGTGTAAATGTGTGAGTTACAGACAAAATTACACCGTTACAGTCGAACCCGGATACATCAAGCCCACATATAACGAATTGTCGTGTATAACGAACAGCAGCAAAACCGATTTGAGAAAGTGTTTGTATAAAATGTTTATTTTATATGTCGAATTACCTATATATCGAACTTCTTTGTGATCACCTTCAGATTCTATATATCCGGATTTGACTGTGCTTACATTTAAGGGTGGAAATGATTTTACGGTGCACGTGGCGATAGCGAAAATACAAAATAGCTTGATCTATATCAGTAAATCACTGTTTTTCAATGCCAAAAACGTCACTCCTGCGGTGAAAGGAGGTTTGGTATAGTACGCAAGACGAGACGCAGAAAACGAAAAAGCGGGTGGAAACGCAACCTTTTGAACCTCCCGCGCCAACTCGACATGACGTCATGGGTTTTGACACCGTCTGCTAGGGTCCCGGTTAATATCTTAGCGGTATAGATAGGCCGTATAATATTCTAAAAGAGCCAAGTACTGAACTTAGCAAGTTTCTATAAGTGTCATCGAGCCATGACGGTCCAAATACGACTATATATATATATATATATATATATATATATACAGAAATCCGTGACGTCACACTGACATACCAGCGCTGGAAGGGTGGGAGGGGGGCTTTCGGCACGAAAAAGTGACCAGTCGAAACTGCCATGCCAGTACCACATTAAATATCTGTGGTGGCTAGACCCCGTGTAAAGACTGTCACTCTTAAAATAGGCAGGGTAGTGCCACGCGGTTAGCCTCACTGCCTGTTTTTTTTTTTTTATTCTTCTGTCTTAAGTGAACCTTCGTATAGAGTTTTTACAGACTAGGATTCACATTTTTGAGTGATTTTTGACCCGAAACAGAATGAGAAAACGAAATTACGACACCTTTAACGACTTTCGTCAATAAACAATCTCATACCTGAAATCAACAGAAGTGATTGCATATGGATTCAACAACACGTGCAAATGTGCCGTTCAACACAAACAAACAAATACGTACATACACATACGAACCACGTAACATAAAATACAGGTAAACATAAAAATCAGCTATAAATATATGCTTTCGAGATGTTAATTCCTTCTCAATCAATTAACCTGATGCGCCGAAGAGTAAGCGCGAGCTTTCGCCGTCTCACCAACGTAGACGCCGCTCATACTACATTATGCTACACGTTCAAGACGGGATAGTTAACACAATACCTACTAAATGACCAAGAATGTCTGCAACAGCCAGAATGCTTGCGGATGATAGAATCTTCCGCAGCGTGTCCTGCTGTAGCCTCACTGCTGCTGGTAAGTGCATCCAAGAGACTGCAACGACGTCTCTTAGTTCGGGTGACATGCGAAAGTAAATTATAATGATTAACAGCCTATCATGTCCACTACAGGACGAAGTATGCAGTGGAAGCAGGCAGCAACTAATGCGTGAATGCAGATAATCAAGTGCTGCGCGACGACGCGGACACGCCCGTCGGGAGCGAACACTTTTTTTTTCTTCGCATCATTTGTAACTACAGCTCAGACGTGCACGTACTGAATCATACACTCCTGCACGGACGGACGGACTACGCACTGACATGTGGAAAAAGAACATACGACAGAGAGAAAAAATAAAAATAAAAGCTCAAGTATCGCAGAAAGCAGTCAAGGTCTGTGGCTAACGCCGAAGCTATTAGTTACCTCCATCAAGGCGCTGCTAATTTTGTAAGAACATCAAGCCAAAAAAAAAGGAAAAGAAGAAAATCCCATGGGGAAAAAAGATAACGGCACATTCTCGGAAATAGACCGACCATAGACGGAGGAAGGAAGTGGGAAGACGTCGAGGTGAGGCACATTTCCTCCTTGCACAAAGACCGGAAGAGGGAAATAGGGAACAAAAGGAGGGAGAGAGAGAGAGAGAGAGAGAGAGAAAGGTAACTGATGACTACGATAGGGTGGCGCCCCATCAGGGAATGAGAAAATGAAAACGTGAGAGAGAAGCCACTCTGTGCCAGAGTCGAGTGGGACGGGGGAGGGGGGGGGGGGAGCGGACGGGTTTAAGCGGAAGAGGTTGCCATGGCAACTGGCCGGGACCCACCCAGGGAACGGCCGTGGCGCGGCCCCGGGCGCGCACCGACAGTTTGCAGCGTGCTCGAAGTACAGTTGAGAAATCTCCCCCCACAGGAAAGAAAAGTTTCCCGGTACGGGAAAGCAAGGAAAGGAGAAAGGGAGCGGCCCCTGAGAGAGAGAGAGGGAAATTGGGGAGAAGGCTCCGAAAGGGGGAGTCTGCAGAAATGATTGACGGGAAGGATGTGCCCCTCGCGGCAGTTATAGGGCGGGCAGTACAGCGAATAGACGGCGCCGAGCTCCACCTTACTAGCGTCACTTTCCTACAACGTTTAATTTTATTCCCCGTCCCTCCCTTTTTTTAAAGGACATGAAAAAGGCGCCCGAGCGACAACATGCCAGCAGCTTATACGTCACAGCCCGGGGTCGCATAGAAAAAAAAGGGGGGGGGGGGAATGAGGGATGTCGGTCAGTTCACGGGAGGGAGAGCGTAGGGGCCGAGTAAAAGAGAAGTGCAAGAGAAAAAGATAAGATTGTTATAAAGAGGAGAGTGCGGGGTTCAAAGACGGAGGTAGTAAGGCTGCCGCTCTAGTCCAACGATATCGGAAATCGCTGGGCCCGGGCACAGAAGTGAACAGCTCAATGTCTCGGTATCGGTTGCCCCTGCCGGAATTTCTATTCCTAGAGGAAGACGAGGTTCGCGTATCGCGGTGTGAAGTTTTTGTTCCTCGAGTTCAGGTTGCCCCCATCAAAGTCTCATATCAGCACGTTATTCTTATCTTTTATATATGTACAGCAAATCAATGGAAGATTTCTCGAAGTGAACAACTAACGGCAGGTGCTTGCCTACTTTCTTTCTTTTTTTCAGACGCTTTCGAAGCCATGTTTTGCAGTCGATATATGCGAACACTCCTCGAAACAGTTATTGGCAAACCATTGACGCCATGTGAGAAAAAAAAAACATCGCAGATATTATAATTAGGAAGAGAATAAAATCATATGGCGCATCACAAGACCAGATAATGCTTGAGATTTCGTATTATTAGAACTACGCTGCCCATCTCAAAAAAGTGCGACCCACGGTATATCACCTCTTGTCAATAAAACAGTTGCAATATCCAGACTATTGCTTACGTGAAGGCAGTCGCCGGGATCGAAGAACAATGGAAATGCTAACGGCCATCTCCAATTTCAGCAAAGGATAACTACATGGTTGCATGCTGGATTTGAAACCAATCAATGTTTCAATGTGGGCCAATTTAGGCAGTTATCCGGCACGAAAAAGGCCCAAATACGTGACTACACCATGAAATCGTTTACGTAAAACTGACGTCATCGGTCCCGTGATTGGGGAGCAACACCAAAACAAAGTTCCAGTTTTTGAAGCGAGATTAGCTACATCGCCCACTTTGAATAGACGTTGGCCAATTTTGCAGAATAACAACCGGGACGAGAGCCAACTTGGGAACTAGGTTTGTGCTGGCTGCAGTATTGCAAAGCAGACAACATGGGCCACTGCGCATGCGCCCGAATGGATAACTTTGGCGCTGTATATGGGACGTTGGTATGCGCCCATTCTTGGCAACTACCCCAGAATGGTGAAACAAGTTTAGATACCCCCCCCCCCCCCCACCCCTTTAAATTGACGTCAGCCTATCTCGCGCGAGAAAAAAAAACGAAAAAAAAAAGAAAACCAGGAGGAGAGTAAAGAGGAAGGAGTGAAAGCGCTGGCAAGGTGGACGGGTGACGTCACGCACTAGAGGAGCAGGAGGTGAGGAGGGCGGGCGCCAGCTGCGTGCGCCCCATCTGCAAAAAGACACACCGCGTCTAGCCAATGCCTCCTAGATAGCGCAAGACTGGTGCACTTCGATCCGTGACGTCATGATAAACCTTGCCCGACTGCCATAGAATCTAACGGGGACGGAAGCCGCGGTGATTTTGACTCCACTGCTTTCGTCACGCCAGGGTTGGCAATTGAAATTTCGGTCCAAGTGGCAGGATGTCATAAGGATGTCATAAGGCCTGCTGTCTAGGAGAAGCTGGTCGCTTGATGGATAGCGAGTTGCAGCCAGTTTAACGGTGACAGCCGCGATTACGAGATATGTCGTGTTGTTCTATCGCTCGGCATTGCGGTTTGCAACGAGATTGCAGTTCTCGTATTTTACTTATGTGCCCGTATGGTTTAGTGATTCACGGATGGCTCGGGGACATAGAGAAGGTTACACAGGAAAGCTATTGCTGCCTGTGACGATCATCTTCGTTGGTTCCTCCGACAATTTTTTTTTAATGCCCGCCTCCTCACATGAATGCAAGAAGGAAAATCAAGATTGCTATAAGAGACCAGCGGTGTAAACTTATGAGATAGAGATAGTTGTAAAGGTGCGCAAAATATTCAACGTTTCGAATACGAATCGAATAGACATTTCTATTCGAGTCGTATTTTATTCGAGAATTCACTAGTAGAAATTGTAAACTATTCGTTCCCCTTTGAGCTAGTATAAGAGATGTCAATATTTATAAAAGTTTTTGGGGAGAAAAAAAAAACCGATGTGTTCCGAATGATTGTGCTTAAGGAGATCCGCGGTTGTCGCGAAGGGACACGAGTTCCTGATCGAACGCCCGGGTCGGATAAACTCTGCTCAATAATTTCCTGTCATTAAACAAGACTGCCTTGCTTTTAGGCAGCCTACAAATCTGCCGTCTCGATTTAGGCAAAACAATTTATCATTTGGTCAGTCTCACTATATTTTTTGTTCCTTTAAAACGATGTGTGGTGCTTCAAAGGTAAAACATCAATTGATCAATCTTTATCAGTGGTAAAATAAGATAATACAGTACAGGTAAATATGCAGAAGGAGGCCCCAAGGTTAGAAACAGCTTCCCATTCCAAGATACCTGCCAGGCTGGGAACAATGACTGAATTAAACACTGGGAAAACCCCAACCAAAATTTATTTACGAACCCAACGTTTCGGAGCGCAACCGGCTCCTTCATCAGGGATGAGATAGCGGGAGGCATATCAGTGCTTACTATATATGCGTTTGTGGTGCGAATTCGGCATGCTTGCGGAGACCTCGCATTTTCCAAAAGCAATGCGCAAGGTCTCTGCACGCCTGTTTAATTCCAGTATACGGTTATAAGCACTGCTGCGCCTCACGCTATCTCACCCCTGAAGAAGGATCCGACCGCGCTCCGAAACGTTGGGTTTATAAACAATTTTTGATAGGAGCTTTCCCAGTTGGCAATCTAATCTGCGGTGCTGTAATGAAAGTTGTCTGCTTGAATTAAGACAGCACGTCACGTGCATCTGGTCACGTGGTGCTCCTTTTTTTTCCATTACCCTGATTGTCACACGACATCAGATAACTAAAAGCAGCTGCTTATTATTTACAAGCTCCCCAGTTTGATAGCACGTCTAGCTGTAAACGTCATTGCATGCAAGCACAAATATTATAAACAGCTCTCATTATTATTATTTCTTTTACCACACGGACTACACACAAACTGCTATGTGCAAGGCTACTGCTATGTGCAAAGGCGCAGCTGCGTTTTCTTTTCTTTTTTTTTTTTAATGCACCAGCCTGTATGACCGCCTGTGACTAACTCAGCGATGAACGCTTGCCTGTGTAACTGTGCAGTGAACTTATCTCTTCCTTCTCGAATTTCAATACCCTTTCCCCATTTCTCCAGTGCAGCGTAGCCAACCGGGCTCCGCCTGGTTAACCTCCCTGCCTTTCCCTAACGAGTTCCCCCTGTCTAATTTATAATTAATTTCGTTCAGAAATGAGTAAACATTTGGTATTCAATTCGGCATTCGAAGGTAGTTATCCCCAAATATTAAAATTTCGGTTAGACCGGGAAATTTCGGTATTCGAACGGCTTGTTCTTCAGCCCTAGTCCGGATGCAGGGTCGATATTTCTGGGCCCTAGCCTCCCTTTTTTTTTCGATTACGGGCCTAGTCTAGGTAGAGCCTTGAGTCGGCGAGATCTGTGTGCTGTGTAGACAGGTCCATCGAACCCTTTCAGGGCTGCGGCTGATGCGAGAGAGCAGGAACGTGACCTGAATACGTCGCCGTTTATTGGTCGAAACCATATGCGAAGTCAACAGACACTTGATGAAGCCGAGGCACGAGATGACCAGAAAGCTACAGAAGAAACACTCACGAATTTCTCAGTAAGGTAACATCACAGTTGAAGAAAAGATTCCTTCAGGCCCGGGGGTCGAACCCCGGACCTACGCCTTTAAAATTAAAGAGACGGTCGCTGTACCATATCTAACCAGGAGGCAACCAAATCGCTGAGCTAATCAACTATACTCGAAGCGCAGGGACATTGAATAGGGAAAATAAGTTCGTCTGCGGAAATCCGAAAGTTGGAGCAAGTTTCGCAAAAAAAAAAAAAAACCTCCAAGAGTACCCAGGCTTTACTCCTTTTGTAAAGTTTCCTCCAAGGCCTAGCGGATTTCAGCACCCCTATTTTGCAAAACTTGCGCCATGTTTCAATTTAGCGCCCGCATATAAGTGCGAAGCTGCCAACGCAATCTGGAGGCTGCAAGAAAGGCGCCCGGAACGTTGATGGCGCAAGCGAACGGGCAGACCTGAACAGAACACGGACAGCCCGCCCTCAGTGAATCAAGATAGGTAGTACACGCAGCCTTCGTGGGTGGTCTTTAATCTTCGTATGTGTCAGAAAAGTTGCGTTCGCTTTTCTTCAGCTGGATCCAGCCAACTGCGAACGTCCAATGCAAACGGCTCTAAGCGCATCTCCATCAACATAACCATCATCTCGCGCACACACTCTATAACTACCGCCCGAGTACGCGAAACAAGAAGTTGTTATCTTTAGGTGCATCGCTCGGGAAACGAATCAAGACAAACAGTGTCAGGCTCCGAGGAAACTCTCTAACCAAACCCCCGTTCTTTTCCCACTTCAGAACGACACGCCCACGGCTACCCTTGTTATCCACGGCGGCGGCCTCCTTCCCATCACCCCACCTTCTTCTCCTCAAGCTTCGCGCAACAACACTTTTAGTTCACGAGTTCCCTCCTTTTTTTTTTTTTTTTTTTTTTTTTGTATCTCGCAGTCTCGAAGCGCGTTGTCTCGGCGGATAATTGGACGCTTGGCGCGCAGCGAACACTCGACCATCCTCACGCAGGCGTGCCCGTTGCCATGGCAGGCGAGAACATTGCCACGCGCGGTAAAGTGTCGCCCCCCAAAGCGAGGAATAAACAAACAACAAAAAAATCTCATCGCCATAACGGTTCTACGCGAATTAATGGGAACCCGCGAGCGCAGGCCCCGAAGCACGTTCTGCTGTGTCAGCACTTCTCCGGTTGCTGGCCACTTGTTGCCAAACGGTTCGTTGCCACTGCGAACCATTCGCGACGGCTCAGAAGGCTGCTTGCTGCCCGGGAAGCACGTGAAACCTTGAACCTTTGCTGAAAACAAAATTTGTTTCTCTCACATAGCGGTTGGCCACCGGCAGCTTTGCGGTTTCCCGCAGAAGTTACAAAGCTGGCGCTAGCTGCAAAGTATGGCACAGTTTTTCAGCGCTGTGCTTTAGACAGGGAGCAAAACGAATGAAGAGGGACGACGCAACCAGTCTTGCGAAGGCACGAACTACCAAATGATTATGATTCACGAATGAATGAATGAATGAATGAATGAATGAATCCGGATTAATTCTGACCACCAGGGGATCTTCAACGTGCCCCCCAATGCACGGGACGATTATGATTCAAACGTAGGAAATGTTTATATCTGATGATAAGTTAATCACATGAGCAGCTATGCGACAAGAAACAAACTAAGGAAAAAAATACAGAAGGAAGAACGTGAACACTAAGAAAAAAAAACTTAAAGGCCTTTCGGAAATAAAAAAAAAAATAATAAAACGCGATAACAACTGAGGGCCGACGATGCGGACATGTTTGATGGTTCGTTTGCTACAAAATATATCTCAACGTCAGTGGAGCAGAATCAAGTGCAGCAGCAGAGCAGTCGCGAGCCACTACAGGAATGATGGGTAGGACGTGGATATGGCTAAACTTCGTACTTCTGGCTTCAAACGGCCTTATGACTTAGTAGATTCGTTATATTGTGCAACACATTGCGCTGTGCATGCAACGATTAGCAAGGATTATGCAGGTGCGCGGGAACTAAAGCCGAAAGCACGAAGATCAGACAAATCCATGTACAGCCATGATTACTGCTACATTGCTTAACGAGCACTACGCCAGATTTTTCTCTAGTTAACTTTGTAGGAAACTATATGGGCGGCAGCAAAATGTATAGCCGGCCAAATATTTAGCTAGCTTATGTAAATGCGTTTTTTTTCTGCTGTCCAGTGCGTTACGATGGAACGAACATGCGATACGGTCGAGGTTAACTAATGCTCACAAAGCTCGTGAAGATAGCAAAGTCATTTGTAAGTTTGTTCCTAATTTAAGGCGCTGGCGCACAGAAAGTCGCCACTCGCGCACGCTAGTTAAAGATTTGGGCGGCTGTTCATTGAGTTCCACATCAAGAAAAACTAGGAGGAATTATTAACCCTTCTGTTTGGCAGTGGAAAGCTGATCTGTAAAATCAATATGAAATGTTATTTAAGTAGAAACTCGCTCAACTATCCACAGTTGAAACTTTAGCCCTACTGTACCAAAAGCACTGCTTAGTATGTTATGCGTTAAGCTTTCTGCGCTCGAATCAGAATTCCGAGGTATCAAACTGCGCGTAGCAAAAATGATATGTTAGGCACTACAGGGTTAATCTGGCCTTCATTTTCTAGGCTAACAAGATAATAAAGAACTATGATTAGTTGGGCGAGTTCTTATTCTGTTCATAAAGCAAGCCGTACGAATAATAACCCGGCTTAAAGAAGAGGTGGACACAGCACTTGCTATCAATTGAGACACCCTCTTCCATCGAAGATATGCAGAATTTCCAAGTCATCATCCTCGGCCAAATTTATGTCCCCCTGCAGGACGAAGGCCTCTTTCAGCGATCTCCAATTACCCATGACTTGCGCTAGCTGACCCCAATGTTATTATGCCTGCATATTTGCTAATTATTTCACGCCACCTAGTTAGCTGCCGTCCTCGACTGCGCCTCCCTTCACAATTGGCACCCATTCTGTAACTACACTAGACCACCGGTTACCTGCCCTACGCATTATTGCGTCCTGCCCAACTGCATTTTCCCCGCTTAATGTCAACTAGCATGTTGGATACCCCTGCCTACCCTCTAATGTCCACCGCTGTCCTCCTATCTCTTAACGTTACGGCTAACATTTCTCTTTCCATCGCTCAATGCGCGATAATTCTTAATTCATTCTCAAGCTTCCTTGTTAACCTCCAAGTTGCTGTTGCATATGGCATAGCACTGGCAGAACGAAATGACCGTACACTCTTTCTTTTCAAGGATAGCGGTAAGCCTCCGGTCACGACAAAACTTGAACTAGAAATGAACTGGCAGAAGTTGTCCTCGAGATCCGCCATCAAACAAAGAAATAAGTAAATCCTCCAATCAATCAATCAACGGCGTACGTGACGCGCGGCTTAAGTACAGGTGTCCGAGAAGGCGTCCAACCCTGCGCGACCACAACAAAAAAAGCCGCGGCGTAGCGGAGACCGCGACGCCCTAAAGGACGCGCTCATCTCGCTCGCATTTAGACCAGGGAAGGAGCGCACCACCGCACAGGAAGGAAGCAGGCAGTGCTTTCCATTAATAAACCGGCCACCGGGGAACGCTCGCCCGGTCAACAAGGCGCGCACGCGCGGAATCCAAGCGGACATTCGCAAGCGTCGAAGTCGAGGGGTTATTTGTGGAACGCCGGGATCTATACCCTCCCGCGGTCCCTAAACGCTTCCCTCTGCGCAGCCCCAGCCCCCTACCGCGACCATCGCGTCAACGCACTCACCCCCACTCTCTAGGCCTAACTCCCCTTTCGAGCATTTCTCGCATTAAATGCGTGCAGCATGGCGGAAGCTTTGCTGCGCTGCGCGACGGCTAAACCCCAAGGGCACACGTATGCTCTGCATTCGCGCTTAGCCACGTCGTCTGCTGCAAATAACGATGGTGAAGAGATCTTTCTAGCTTGACATGCGAGCGTCGTACCTCTTAGAAATAGCGAAATTAAAGACAATCTCGTTATTGCAACTTTGATCACGGCGTTGTACAAGAGAAAAGTCAGCATTTCCACATATTCGCGTATCCGTAATCACTTTTGTTACCGTTCCCATGGCTCTTCAGTGCGTGTTCGTGAGTGCTGTTTGACAACAGCAAGATTTTTACTTCAACTGGAACATACGAACTTCGTGAACTGCTTCAGGAACGCTTCTTCTTGTGCATTTATGTTGTGCTTGCGTGTGCATGTGTACTTCAGAATTGTTGTTGCTATAGTAGTTTGTCCATTCTTTGTTTGAATAAGTGTATGTACGGATTAAAAGAAGACGGGTTGCAGCGCAGTCTTGCAGGTGCCAACTACTGAAGACACAGACAACGAAAAAAACATAGGACATTTTTGGATACATGCAGAGCATTCCTGCGAAAACTGCAAGGGTCGTGGTAGTATATAGGTGTATAGCTTTATAATGCACACTTCACCATATATGTATACCGCGCGAAAAGTAAAAAAAAAAAATGACACGGAATCCCGGGCAAAGCACACACAAAACCATACATTAACTGGCATCTCTCGCCGAGAAAATTCGCAATCGTGTAAGGTGACAAGAGAGGCCATATACACAGGATCTGTTCTTTAACTGATGTAATATAGGCCTCGGTCAACTCCTCAGTAAATATTGGCGCTTGTCTGAATGTATCACATCGACAAGACATTGCCAGATATCCATCGCGGCCTTCTTGCATATCATTCATGCTTTGATTATATTGCTCTGCTACACAACGAACTCCAACCAAATAGCTAAACTCCCCCGCCTCCAGACAATTGAAGCCAAACACAATCGGAATCCGCGAGATTTACTGGCTCATTTGCGCAAGCTCGCGGAAGAGATCAAATGGGGGCCCGCAGGTTTCAACTTGTCTTCAGTTTGAAAGCTTTTTGAAAGGTGCCGAATGGGACTAGGGTACTTTTATAAAAAAAAGTTCTGCCGCCCACCTCAGCAATGAATCAGGTCGCTTCGTGTCAAAAAAAAAAAAAAAAAAAGAGAGAGAAGAAGAAGAAGAAGAAGAAAAAAGCGCAAATAGAAGTGAAGTGTAACATATTCAAATTAATCTCGGCTGTCAAAGGCCACGCCACTAGCATTGCGGTGTAATAATTTAAGGGATTATCGAGGCGTAAGACAATAACAGCACAAAGCTCAAACACCATTAAGCTTATAAGCAATACTACAATTTGATCACCTTTATTTCTGGCCACGTAGAGTACATTCGTGTACCAATAAACCGCATTGACATGTGTTTTGAGCTAGAAATTATTAGTGTATTGATTAATTAATTAGTAATTGATTTACTGAACTATCCTCAACTGAAACTTCGCTCCAGCGTGTCAGAAACGCTACTAAGAGACTTACGTGAAGTTTCCCACGCTAAAATCAGCATTTTGGAGAATGAAGCTGCACGCATCGAAAATGATACGTTGGGTTCCATGGGCTTAATTCAATACAAACCTGGCGTACGATAGCTCTAGATTTAATATATACCAAAACGCGATAAAAGCAATAGACGAAAGCAGCGCACGTGAAAAGTTTCGAAGCCCACTTTGCCGTGACACCTTAGCACTGCCAGAATCACGCTGGACTATAGGTTGTACTGCGGAGTAATAAGAATATACAGATGGTGAATAAACAAGATGTCGAGCTGCGCGACTATATTTTTCACTGAAATCAATTAATTTCCCATCGATATTTAATTTTCAATCGATAATTTCTCGCTCATCGTCATCGGCCGTTATCGCCGTCATCACTGGTATTGGCCACGCGGCGCGATCCAGTATACGAGAAGATGAATGGAAAATAAAATGAAGGCGTTACAAAATACACTGTGTGTAACTACAGTTCCTCCTGTTTTATTTCGGCGTTAATTATTGCAATGTATGTTCTACCTCAGCGTTTCTATTCAAGTAGAAAAGGAGTAGCCAACGGCATATTCAGCGACAAAGACTCCTCATTAAGTTACACCTGAAGAATAAAAAAAAAAAAGGGGGGGGGGGGGGGGCTCGTTTTATCGACTTTGCATGCGCATAAAAGGCCTACGCACTACAACAGAATGCGAGAATTTCGACGTCGTATTGACACTAACACGACGCAGTCTGAGCACGAAACTAAAGAAAACGTTTCGCCGATACAATTTCTGAGCACCTGAACTTACTTTCGTTTTTCTTTTTATTACTTTGATGAACAATCGCATAGAAAGCTGCGAAGAATAAGTGTACCGGTTGAGCCTAGTCTATTACATCACAACGGTCTATAGTGAGGAAATAAGTGAGTCGTTGGATCACGCTGAAGCCTCGGCTGCAAGTAAGGCCCAGCTTACGTGCGTTGCGCTCGTGTTATTCTTCGGGACTGTATGCTTAACAAGTGCGTTTGCCCAAGTGTAGCATTCCGATTTAGTGTTTTAGTGTAGCCTTTACATGCCGACGGCGCTATGTATGAAGCAACTTAAAAAACTTAACGCTGAACCGCTTTGACGAACACGAGCTTTGAAAAGCGCAAAATCCTGATGGCATATCTCGTGTCCCACCGGCAGCAGTTGACGTGGAACGCGCTGAGAACGAGTTCCTCGCCTTACACTGTACTGCACGCTTTTATCGACACGCAGTAAATGTGCCTCCCACAACGAAAACAAGAAAGGGGTGAAAAGGGGGGGGGGGGGGGGGGGCTAAGTGCGGCACGAAATCTCCGCATCATCGCGTCCACACGATTGCGACAGCCAGAGTTGCGAGCCGACGGAGCTTTTCTGGTTTCCCCATCTTCCCTTCGGTGCTTGAGCCTTCGCCCAACATCTTCCCCCAAACACTTCGCAATCGCCCGGGCTTCGCGGTCGACCCGCTGCTTCCGACAGATTTCACAGCTATCCCGTTTTCGTGCCTGAACTCCCCACTGGTCTCCAGACACCTGCGTCCCCTTTGGCATTTCCCGAAAGCGGCTCTTGGTGCTGCTTTGCAACTTCTTCCGCACATTACCCCCTCCGACTTTTAATGTTAACATTAGTATAACTACTACTAATAATAATTACATTAAAACGAATTGTCATTGCTGTTGAAACTACACCTTTAGGATAGAGTGTGTACGTGGGTTACAAGTATTTGATTAAAGGGGCCCTGAACCACCGCTCGGGCTTGGTGAAATGACGTAGTCCGTGGCTGCTGTGAACATCTCAGCCAAGTTTTGCTGTCGTAGGGGGTGCGTGGAGCTCGCAAGCGGAGCGCGAAGTTACCTCTCTCTCAAACGCTCTCGTTTCACTAGAAGCCATGATCCTCACTCTCTTCTGTGCGCTTTATTACGTAATAAAGCACAATCCAATACGCGGCTGCTATTGGTCGCTGCGGTCGTCTACACCGCGGCCGCCACGGGGTGCCGCCACGAGTCCACTGGCTGCTGGCTGTGGACGACAGCGTTTAGCGCGTCGTAGGCACCAAAATCGGAAGTCGTGGCGTCTACGTTAACATCCAAAATGAAATTTGAACTGCGCGCCACGGTGACATTTCGAAGGCGGAGCGTTCTGGCCCCGCCCCACTCCGCCGTAGCCTTCGCAGTGCGAGGCAATGAAGGAGGAAGGGGAGCACAGCGGAGGCCGTGTTTGGTTGCCAATATACTCCGCTTCTGCTGTACGCATTGAAGTACTTTTTGCGGCAAAGTATTTCTGAAATAGCCTATTTTCACTTCAAATGTCTTTCTCCAGTTCGATAAAAAGTGGTTCAAGGCCCCTTTAAGTATAGCCGACGATGCTAGTTATAAACATTACGACTAGTACAGCATTCAAAGCATTCGATGCGATGTACCTTCGATCAGCAAGAGCTGATCAGTGAGTGAAGTCTCCTGCTTGAAGCCTCTCAAGGTCATATGCGCCTCCGAGATGAATAACCAGGCAAAATTTTACTTGCCGTAACAAACTACTGTGTTTGCTCTGGTTCGTGTCACCTTGTCTGAAGCTTCTTGCGTGTCAAAGGACAGAAACATCGCGCAAAGGACAGAAAAAACTACATAACAGTAATAGACGTGAATTGGTGCACCAAATTCGGAAACAACAGACGCGTCATTCGCCGAGCGGGCGCTATAAATGTCGCCATGGCTGTACCACACGGCAGAAAATCCGGAAGGCGGCAAGATGTCCGTGATAACAGCGCATAAAAATAATTACGGGCGGCGTCGTCTATACCGGCTCGTGTCGTTCAAGAAGGCAGCGATAAAGGTGGAAGAGCTGTTCGGACCCACCGGGAGCTTGGTGTCTCACGTGACCAGTGTAGAACGATACCACTGCTACAGTCCATTTCGTCGCACTAGGGAACACGAGAACGGCTCGGAAACACTTTCGGGTGTGACAACGCTTCGCGAAGTTGATGACGACACGCGCTTATACCTTCGAGCAGTGTCGCGTATTGTACTTAAGCTCGTTACTTCCACGACGGCGTTAGTGTTGAGTCTACTTTCTTTCTTCTATTCTGCGTCGACTGCAGCGCGTATGGTCAAAAGTATACCAGCCCAAAAAAGAAAGCGAGGAATTGACATTGGCTTGCATGTTATAGGGATTCAACCGTTTCTCGTTAGGCCGATGCGATTAACCTAATTGAGCATGCCACCAACGTCTCCCTCAGCCTCCCTCCAATTATGCAAGCACTGCGTAGCACAAGTACCTGGTTTCTCTCAAGCGTTGCCGAAATCCCGCCGGGAGCTGAATCCGACGCTCACGCCACCAACCGGCCCGCTCTCCCGCGCTGGCCTGTTAGAAAAATGGAAGAAAAGGAGAGGAGGACGGAGTGAGACAAAAGGCACTAGCTGTGCGGTCGTTAGGTAGTTAGTCGTGACTATAGTCCCTCTACCGTATAGTTAAACGCCGAGCGTAGGTAGTCCCCATTTCAAGTGGGATTCGCGCGATGTTAACAAGAAACCTCCATTAGACAGAGCGTCTTTGTTGTTGTTTTTTGTTTTCAAGGCTTCGGCGCCAGAAAGTTATTTCTGAGAGAGATAGAGAGAGCGTATAAGCTCATTATTTCCAATTAGAATCCAACGCAACATCGGAATCTAAATCGACGCGAAGCTTGTGAGACATAGCGAGGTAGAAGCAGCAGTAGCGCACATTAGCATAGCCTCGTCGCCTGAGGTTTTTAGCTGTCTTCGTCACAAGGAACAAAGCGACGCATGATTGTTGAGCCACTGTACTCGGTTTGAAATGCGATGACAATCAATGTCCAATGAATAGCGGCGGCTAGACGACCGTCCACTGACCGCACGAACGCTACTGGAACACCATCCCCATCGATCGTCGGACCAGATTGCAGTGAAGGCGCTTTAGTGTTTTTTTTTTTTTTTTTTGAATATGACTGGCTTGTGCGTGCGCCTTTGAATGAGTGGCGCTGTACGCACACGTGGATGCATTGATCGCCCTCCTCTCTCTCTCTCTTATTTCTGTTCCCCCTCCCCCAGTGTAGGGTAACCAACCGGACGCTTTTCTCTGTAACATCCCTGCCTTCCCTCTCTCTTTTATTTCTCTCTGGTCGAGAGAACAATGCTCATGAGAGATGCATGTGCAGATAAGTAGGACGCATATCTAAATAAACATTACACAGGTCCAACGTACATACTTGAACATATGTGAAGCAAATCTTTCGTGGATTAAACGCTACGAGATTAAATTATACGCGTACAACTGCTTTTGTGTCTTCATCCGATGCAACGTGTAACCTCGTGCGATGTGTACGTTTATTTAGGTTACAGGCCACTACGTTAACGTCACGCCAATTTGCGCGCTCACAGTTCACAAGCTTTGCCCTAATGCAGACGCCAAGTGAAGCGGATGCGGAGTAAATGCAGATGGTCGTAAATTGTAAGCCAGTAGCGCTGGCTGACAATGTGTACGGCCAAACTGACCCACCAAAGCACTCAGCGCGCCGAGAGAGTGAACATCACGCCTAAAGGCTGGGAATCCGCCATTTTAATTTTTCTGCGCTGCCCATTTGGCGCGCGCCGCTGGAAAAGTTTTGGAACGGTGCCGGGGCTTTAACCGGTTGAGTTGTCTACCTGCGCCCATGCTGAGTGCGCGTCGGTTGCGCGTTTCGGAGATCGCGGCTAATTATTAATGGTTTAATTATCCAGGGCAGTGTGTCGTTCCTGGAAGCCTTGTAGCATTCACCGACTATATACTATAGGTGAGCAGGCCTGAGTGCGCTGTTGTGCTAACAGTGCGGCCGATAAAGGCACGCTGAGCTCTGCTGCCGACGCGGCTGCCTCGGAGTTTTAATTAGTTGTCGCTGATTTCTGCACTTCCACCTCGCTCTTCTGTATTCTTCTTACCCATTCTTTAGACATTTAGCATATTCGAGAAGTCGTCGAGCGCAGTTTTCCGCGTCGGACTTTTATCGAAGCGGTGCACTTGTTTACATCGACATCTACAAGCCACAGATCGCTGTTAGCGTCGAATATTGGGGAAAAGCCGCGTCTCTGGTATGAAATAATGTCAAAACGTAACAAAACGTACACATCTGCGCATATGAGCCGCGTTGTTCAACCCCGAGATGAGTCCAATATGAGCGGTCGAGCCACTTTTAAAACAACGGCAACGGTGACCCAGACACATATATTACCGGCAGCTATGACTGATTCTCGCTTTTATATTTAACTTCATCATACTTACAGTTTGCGAGTGCCGTAAAGCATTATTAGAGAAAACTGTGCTCGCATAAGCGCTCATTTATAGACCAGTGTTGCTCTCTCCCGAATACGCGGATGCCATCGCTGACACCGTGGTACATATAACTGAGCGAGGCGGTTGTTTATGCTGTTGTACCGAATTCAGTCTTTGTTTCCCGTTGACGCAGAGGTAATTAGTGCATCCCAGGAATTAAGAAATGTGTCAGTATAAGAACACGTACAGACCCACCCATCTACGCAGCGAATGCGACCGGCAGCCCACGGGAACGGTGACGTACAGATGTTGGCACAACGCTATGTTGCAGCTTACCGATTATTCAAGTTCAGGTCCGCCGGTAGCGGGTGCACCAACTCGACGGGGCCAGGCCTAACCCAACCTGTATACGCTAAAACGGATGAACATTGGATCTAACTTGATGCGCCTGGCTTGACAGGGTTGAAGCTTGTGCATTTCAACTTCGCAGGCATGTTCTAACTAATCTTGAGCGCGATTAATTACACATACAAGCGGAGGCGCTGCGGCTATCGCGTTGTCCGTTCGACGGCCGATCGCGCGGAGTTCGGTCGAGCGATCACGATCGGCACGCCGATTTTGTCGGTGCCGTCGACAAGAAATCCCGTTGCGCTATACAACTCGCGCCCGTCGGTGCCGTCGCGTTGTCGGCCTATTGCGATAAAATGGTCTCAGCGACGCACTGTGCTTAATAGTCGGCCAATCGTTGGCGTAAGCGTCTTGTCGGTCTCGTATGGACCCAGTGTTACCGCGCCATAAACGAGTACGTCAAGCCACGTACGCGCTGCCACCACCAGCAAGTGGGGGCCGACGCTGCGAGAAGACTTCGTCAGCAACGCGATGCTTTTACAGCGAAGCTGTCTATGACTAGGATCCGGGATTTTATGGCGTCCGCGCGGAAAACTCTCCCCTAAAAAGTGAGAGTGAAAGAGCCAACAACAAACGCAAACGCATATAGCCGCTCGCCTGAGAAGGCGAGCGGCGATATGCTCGGTTTAACGGCCACCTGCGTCTAAAACGATGTCTCTCTGTGAATGTATGACGTAGTGCGTGACGTAGTGTGTGCCTGATAAGGCGACCAACGGGAATGTTTGGTACCATTTCGCTCCACCGTTGCTATGGGAAGGCCACGCGTGATCCGTACGCCTGAAGCGAAGCGTATCTACGAGGAGCGACAGCGAGAGAAGCGGCGGCAGAGAGACCGTCGACGTCGTGACAACCAGGGGGGGGGGGGGGGGGGGGGGGCGAGAAGAAGAGTGTGCCCGCGATGTGGTACGCATAAGCGACGAGCAAGAGCCGACGACGCATATCGCGACGCCGAGAATGCCGCAAAGAGACGTCGACGTCGCGAGAGCACGGTGCCGGGATTCCACGGCGCCCACGCAAAGTTCCAAAGAGACTTTCTCGATCGCAACTTCGGATCAAGCTGCCGAGGACGTGATCGCCTATGGTTCGATAACGACCTCTCGGAAATCAACGGCATACGATCGCAAGAGCGACGGCATAGTTACCTATACAGTTACATAAAACGAGTCTAATTACATATCGCGTAATTACTAAATAGCGAGTAAGAGCTCTACCAACCACCATAGCAGCTTCGCTGGTCAACCACCTTCACAGAGTGGAATATGGCCGACGAATATTTAAGTGTCGCCCCAGTGTAATGCAGGGGTTTCCCTTAAATTTGGTAGCCATCAATGAAAGGCGGCAACTACGTGGCTCGTGCACGGTGCAGTCCGGACGAAGCCCTGGTAGCTCTCTGTTTTAAAGTTGCAGTCTTACACGCTACGCACGTTTTCGGCACCGCACCGACGTCGAGCTGCCAGTGGAGTTCCGCATACGGCCGCCCGTGCGACCCTTCCAAAAAATTTCGTGACTAATCCGCTAGCGCAGGACGCATGCTCTCTGCCCCCCCATGCGCCCTGCCCAGCCCGAGTCGAAACTCCGGCTAACCCAGCCCGAACCCCGAAAGCGTTGACACGCATCTTGCCAAGCGGATCGGACCAGTCAACCCACCTGCATGCAAGCGGATTCAACAAACTCGCCTCGACGCTAACGCGGCCCGACCCGATAACGTTTAAATGTACCCGACGACAAGGTTTCAACTCGACACGCGAACCCGACCCAACTTTCTCGGATTTATGTAAACGTAGCCACTGACGCCGAAGCACCAAGCTATAGCCTCAGCAAGTTCCTCAATGGATATGTGGACAGAAAAGGTTACGAACAGCCTGTTAAACAGGCCGGTCGCAGGCCACGCGATCAGGGTCTGATGAAAGGTCGTGATCGTACACATTAGGTGAACAAGATGTGCAATCCAGCAATATAAAGTGAAGGCGACGTCGGGTCTCAGGAATATTACAGAGCATTATGGCAATCAAGCAGCGACGGACGGACAGAATCAACGTAACAGAAATCTCGAAACAGCCGAATTCGAAGGACACCAGCGAAAGGGACGAAAACATGACGTTAACTGTTTATTGTCGAGAGTGCAATATCTATACGCTGCCGGCAAAATGAAGGAAAAGAAAACAAAAACCCAACGCTTATAAAAGCGAACACAGCGAACGCTGACAGCGCGCCAGTGTTTGTGTTGTCGGTTTTATATACACCCTGGGCTCCGTCCACTTGCACTGGTAAACAACTTTCAGAGCAGGAGAAATGAAAGATGGGCCCCATCTTCTGCTCCAACAAGGATTTCATCTGAGCTCCTAGTATACTACAGTGTATAGTACGGTGTCTATTACAGCGTACAGTACTGTATAATATAGTGCCCGAGACCACGGAAAGGACCCAGCCACGTGTCGTCTCTCTCCCTCTGTGTACTGTTCATAACTATACGACAGCGTATGTCGGAAAAGGCCGGAACTTCATCTTGCTCGGCTTTCATTTATGGGGATTATATTTCTTTTCTTCGCCCTAGAAAGAAGGAACCAAATTCCCGAGTTTAACGTTCCGAAACTGCACAGCAAGTTATGAGGGACAAGTAATGGGAGTCCTCCAGATTAATTTCGCCCACTTGGTTTTTACAGCGAAGCAGTTAGCCTCTAGTTGGTCGCGATTTTTCGTGTGCGCATGCGCGGTGCTCAAACAGAAACGTGAGCCGATCTCGGAGACAGTGCAAAAACGCGGGAAGCGCGCAGTGCGCTGCTTCTCCAAGAGACATCACATGACGTCATCAGGTGACATCCTTACTTGACGAAGGCGTTATTAACGTACATTCGAATTGCATAGGCAGGGTGTCCCAGCTATCACGCAGCACGATTTTAAAAAAGAGGAACGGCGTTACGCGAAGCACACCTAGTGCGTATTGTTTCCAGTACAGCGGAGTAGCCGCCAGTAATTTTTTCGTTACTGAGATTTAATTAGGTAATTGCAATTAATTATCTAACTCGAGAATTACTGCCCTAATTATCAAAGTGTCAATGAGAAAATTGTAGAGCAACATGAAAAACTGCCGACACAGCTTTCTGTTGCTCAGTACGTGCTACATAAAAGCGTTTTTTCCGAGCGTGAAAGGAGCCCGCGAATACACGCAGAATTGCCGCGCGACTGGCCGCTCGAGGCACTTTGCGTGTATTCGCGGGCTTTTTTCACGCTCGGAAATAATAATAATAATAATAATAATAATAATAATAATAATAATAATAATAATAATAATAATAATAATAATAATAATAATAATAATAATAATAATAGTAACGGTTCTGGAGAGTAATATCAAGGCTAATATCAAACACGGCCAAGCAGCAGGTTTCACGACTTGAAAAGCGCGGACGTAACGGCACGATTTAAACACATCAGTGCAGCCGTAGCCGGAAGAAAATGTTCGGCTCACGACGGCTTCTTGCGGATGCGTGTTTGGCTGGTCTCATATTGCACGCCAAGCAATTCAACCGGCGGCGGTAACTCGGTGCCGTGTTTACGTTGTTCAGTGTGCCCCGGGCAGTTCAGCGTTGTCGCTGGACGTTGATCATCGAATCTGCCCAGGTCGACGAACTGTACTAGAAAAAGTAAACACGAAGCGGAGAATGAGGCTAGGCTGTTTGTTCCATTGCCTGAAGCCGCGGGCGATTTCGTGAGCTTCCCGCAAGGTGAGCCTCGTCGTCAGGACGAAGTCAGTATTACTCAGTAAACACAGTGATATTCTACATAGCCGCGGTGTACGTAGACTTCGCGGCCGTTTCTGGTGGACGTAAATACTTAAAACTTGCGTATAAGCGGAGTGGTTCTCTCATTTTTTTTAAACCAAAAGGCGGAACGTGACCTACGTTGTCGTTGATATAGAAGACACGGACCACGGCCAAGAAGCCCACTTACTGTTGCAGATGTATAGAAATGCACGCAAATATGTACGGCTAGCCATTAGGACATCCGCTGATATCTTCATGTCAATTCTTAGCGGCAGTTTAAAAAAAAACATTAATGGCGTTTTACGTACCAAAAACACGACCTGATTATGAGGCACGCCGTAGTGTGGGACTCCGGAATAAGTTGGACCACCTGGCGTTCTTTAACGTCTTAATGTTAGTTAATGTGGATCGTTAGCATATGTAAAATTCAAACTGTCGACTAATGAAATCATATTCACCTTTTATGACGTTAACTGGCGTGTCACTGATGCATTGTGGACCGCTTTGTTGAATGCGATAAAGAATCACTTGTAATGAAGAACTGTAGTTGTAAGCGAGCGATCGACTTGTCGTCTTCCTTGTCTTCGTATTTTTTTTCCTGCTAGTCTTTACGTATTAATGAGCAATCCTACAAGTCGGACGCAGGTCACTTCATCTCTCTATCTCTCTCTATTTCTCTCTGTGGCCCCTCTGTTCTCTTTATTGTTCTCGTTCATTGCACAGTAAGGGTGTCGCGACTCTGGCAAGTTTGATGACTTGAAGTTGCACACAATGAAATGTGGACAATCTCATCGGGTCCCAGTTGAGCCGCATCATCAGAGTACGACGTACTTGATTAGTTTGTGCGTGACACCTCTTATGATAGTGATCCATTTTTTGAAGCAGAATATCTGCGGTCGAAATTTTCTAGAAAATTCCTTTGGGCCAGTAGTGCGACTGTTCCGCATCCGCCACTTTGGCGTTTCAAAATTATTTTCTCCAAGCCTTTGGAAAATTGAGCGGCGCTGCTATCTGCATAGCACTCCTCGGTTTTACATTGCTGAGGGTTAGAAATGTGGCTACAAGCTTCTGAAACTGGCTCTAAAAATATGGTTTGGTTAGTTCGGTCATTCATATATCTTAGGTCAGCGCTGCTGGTGGTAGCGTCACCAACTGATAGGAAGAAATCGTTAAATGCATTAGCTAGCTCAGAGCCTTGAACTTCTATTCCGTCTTTTACAATTTTAGTTACTGCCTCAGATGCCACTACCAATTACAGTGTTTAATGCCTTCCAAACATTTTCTGTGCGTCCTTGTGTCAAGTTGAACAGGTTAGAATAATATTGCTTTTTTGCATTCCGAAGGTGTTTAGTAACAAAATTTCTGTAGTTCTTGAAAGCTTTGAGGGCTTCAGAGGATTTACTCACTATAAATGCCTTAAACAAATGGTCCCGCTTTCTTATAAGCTTGAGGGATTCTTTATTTACCCAGGGTTTTCGACTTTTTTTGCAGGTTTTAAAAGTCCTTGACGGGAAAACAGCGAAGTATAATTCAGAAAACTTCTTCATAAACAAATCGTATGCCAAGTTGGGGTCGCTCGTTGCGAATACTTCGTTCCAGTTTGTTCTGCCTAAGCGGTCTCTAAAAGCGGATAGTGTTTCTGGGGTAATTAGTCTATATGAAAATTCCGAATGCAGTAATGAAGAACTATAGTGGTAAGCGAGCGATCGACTTGTCGTCTTCCTTGTCTTCGTATTTTTTTCCTGCTCGTCTTTACGTATTAATGAGCAATCCTACAAGTCGGACGCAGGTCACTTCATATCTCTATCTCTCTCTCTTCTTCTCTGTGGCATAGAGTTTCTCACTATAACACCTAGTAGAGGGTAAACTGGCACCACCGTCTATGCGAGTTTCTTAAAGGGCGCCGTGCCCTCATGGGAATGATGGGATATGTGTCTGCGAGGCTTGTGTTGGCTGGTGTTGAACGAGGCTTCGTCTAAATATGGCAACACAAATAATGCGTTCGTAAAGTAAAATCTACATAAAAGGCTTTCATTCACCCATATTACATCTCTCAATAAAGTTTACTCACCTACAATGCAGCGTCAAGCGAAGAAAAGCAAGAACAGACGACAAGTTGTTCCAAAGCGAGCAATGATGATGATGATGAAAATGCGAGCAATAATCTTGAGCAATAGTCTGCCCACCAACTTTACCGGCCAGCTGATACTTTTTTAGGTTTCATATAATTGTGAATACAATAGTAAGTGCTCAAAATTAAACAAAACATGATTTTGTGTAATAATAAAGCTAAAGAAGTTTTTTACGTGCTGTTTTAGCTGGAAATGAATCATCGTGACAGACGGAAAGGTGCTAGCCAGGCGCGTCTTCAAGGCTTTCTGGCTCTCCAAGAACGATGCCAATCCGACGTCACAATATACCGGCATTCCCATGGATACCACAGCGCAGCAGCGCCAGTTTTCCCTCTAGGTAATATAGTGAGAAACACTATGCTCTGTGGCCCCTCTGTTCCCTTTATTGTTCTCGCTCATTGCGCAGTAAGGGTGTCGCGACTCTGGCAGGGTTGATGACTTGAAGTTGCACACAATGAACTATCGGTCAGTTGGCCGCTCATCAGATGACGTACAACACGACGCCTGCGGTCGAACGACTGTTCCACGTCCGCCACTTTGGCCGTTGAGCGGCGCTGGCTAACACTCCTCGGACAAAGTTTTAAATAGATGCACGCAAATGTCCGAGAAACGTGGACGGAGGGACAGCCGTCCCCGTAACTCAAAAGCAGTTGTCAAATTTATTTCTAGGGTTTTAGCCGGAAACTCCGGGTTAATTTTGGCCATACATGGGGTTCTTAGCGGGCAACCAATGCATGAGAGCTTTAGGCTTATGGTTCGGCTCATGGTGTTGTAAGCCGGAGCTGTTTGCAGGCATCAAGTGGACTCATGTTCGTCAAAATATCGTGGCGTGCCACTAAGCGCATATAAATTCAGGGCGCGCTATTACAAAGAACCAGTTTCGGCGCTGTAAAGGCCAAACCATGAAAAATGACATATATGTAAAGAAAGCTTCGTTTTAAAAAGGGCAGAAATACACACCTTGTCAAATTTTAAGGAGAAGTATAGGTAGCAATCATAAAGTTATAAAGTAAATTTTTGAAGCAATGCAGTAACTGAATTTTTAACCATTTTTGCGACATCGGGACAACCAAGAGTGGCATGATATTCCGAAATGAGATATCGAAGAAATATACCGTTTTTCTTACCGTAATTGGTTCGAACTTGTGGCAAGATAGGATTTCTTTTTTTTTTTGGCATGAGCTAATATTATAGACTATTGCACAACTTAGTAACAGTGTTGTATACGCATATAGCTACTTTGAATTTTTCTTCTCAGCGAAAACACTGACGTCTTTGTAACAGCGCCTGCTGACGCATTCAGGCTGAACAAAGGCGTCACCAGGTGCAACCAACAGCGCCTGCCTTTCCTGGCCCAAGCGTTCCAACGATCCCGAGAATATTGCGCACTGCTTCGGGAATATCGATTGCGCCCAAGGCAACACACGTTGAGAAACCGGCGCAATCTGAAAACGACCAGCGGCCTGGCGGCAGCCGTGTGCCTTCTCGGAAATGTCGTTTCTGGGTAAATCCAGCTTCGCCACCGGTGACAAGTACAGCCGCAGTTTCAGCATCCGACAAGAAGGGCGAGATATGCTATATTCCGTATCACGCTTAGCGGGCAACGCCGCGGAAATTGCGCAAGCATATATAGTGCGGTCGTACAAATCTCTCCACGGGTTTGGCATTGCATTTATTTTTATTTTTCTGCGAAGTGTGCTTCAAGCAAGTTGCGCTTCTATTTTGTAAACGCGACACCGTGATGTCATTACGTATACAAAATGTTTGGCATTATGCTATATTATATTCGTTATCTTTATTCTTTTGTTTTGACGGAATCATCCGTATTCGTGTCTAATTGTGCTGGTTTGAACCCTTGTACCGGGACTGCGGGCTCGCCAAGCTCACAAGCTGGCAAGCACACGCCAACACTCTATATCCACACCAGCTAGGCCCCACCACATCTGGGGTTCATCAGACTCGCCATCTCGGAAATATACATAAACACGAGGTTTTATGTTCCACAAAGACTCGAGAGCTGTACTTGCACTGCATTAAGAGTGGTATAACACCGGTACTTAATACCGGTGCTAACATATGGGGCAGAAACTTGGAGGTTAACAAAGAATCTCGAGAACAAGTTAAGGACCGCACAAAGAGCGATCTATACTGAGTTTGACGAAAAACGTGCTATAGTATTGAGCCTAAGCACGTGCCCGCGTTAACTTTTTCTGAGACTCGGGGCGACCAGAGAGCCGTGGACTGGACGTAATGCAAGCAGAAGACATCGGCGACGCCGATCCGGAGAGCCTCGCTCAAAAAACGTCACCGTCGTTATTGCTGCGTCGTGGGCTGCCATGGGGATAGATTCGACCGTTTTCCTTCAAGGCCTCACCGAGCGTCGGGCGCGCTGGATATGCAGTTCGTCGCGCTGGGTAAGCGAAATCTAGCAGCAGGTAGTGATGATTCTGAGACCCGGCCACAGCGACAATTAACATCAAAGTGAAGTGACCAAGGAAATGACCAAACTGATTCGGTGACAATTCACTACCCCACTACGAGCAGCACAGATTAGAGAGTTGAATGTGCTCATCCTTGACCTCAAGCCAGCACGTTGAGGCAGCAAAGCAAGGTAGTATTGATTACAGCACATCGATGTTCAAGCGCTGTCATTAAAAGCTACATCAAGCGAGCAGTGCACGATCGCGCGCTGCAGCGCGATTCGCGCGTACGTACGTTAGTGCGAGCTTATATGCATTGCATCAGTTATTTATCAATTGTTAGACAGATGGCCACTACTACAGCACAGGCATAACTACTTGTCTAGCGGCAAGCAGTCAACAAAGATTGCAGGAGACCCGCCGTTTCCCGGCATGTCGAAAGACCGCTGCCGTCGCGGCGCGTACGATCGTGCGCTCGAGCAGTTCGTACACCGCGGCATGCTGAAAGACCGCTGCCGTCGCGGCGCGTACCGTCGTGCGCTCGAGCAGTTCCGTACACATGTCTGCTTATCGCTGCTGTGAATTCATTTATACAAAGCATTTCCTCGCGTTTGTGCGCCTGAATCTAGCAGCGTGCAAACCTTACCTGAAGTTCAACTTCGCAGGAGCGTGACTCGATCGCTTCACTTGCGATTGACACCGCGAGAAAACTTCGCCGCTTATTTCTTGAACGGCGTACACGTATTAGGGTTGCATAATTTCTTGTCTTTACGCAGCATGCCACCCATGGAAAAATCTTCGGCGCCCGATATTCGCTGCAAGCCGTGGTACAACACAACCGAAAGTGATAGGCCTAATGTTAAGAGACGGGAAGAGAGCCGTGTGGATCAAAGAGCAAACGGGGATAGCCGATATTCTAGTTGACATCAAGAGGAAAAACTGGAGCTGGGCAGGCCACGTAATGGGTAGGATGAATAACCGGTGGACCATTAGAGTTACAGAACGGATACCAAGAGAAGGGAAGCGCAGTCGAGGACGGCAGAAAACTAGGTGAGGTGATGAAGTTTGTAAATTTGCAGGCGCAAGTTGGAATCAGCTAGCGCAAGTCAGGGGTAATTGGAGATCGCAGGGAGATGCCTTCGTCCTGCAGTGGACATAATTATAGGCTGCTGCTGATGATGATGATGATGATGATGATGATGATGATGATGATGATGAGAGCGGTATGCATGTATTTCTGCAGGCCGAACAAGCACCACTGTGTTGGACAAGGATGACATTATCTGCATTGCATAAAAAATGTCCTTGACAGACTGGTGACGCGTTGACGCGAAATTCTTCGTTATTATGCTCATGAAAAGAGCGTTAAGCGTATACATTCAAAACAAATGACACTAGGAAGTAAGCATTACATTCCAAGCTCAACACTCGTAGAAATTCTAGTGATGATTTGTAGAGCGATACGTTTTCTCTAAAACCCATTTTGTTTAAAAGTTTTTTTTTTTTTAATGAAGAAATGCCGGTCACTGTATGCACACATGCCGTGAAGCGTTTTTCTCTTAAAATTGTAGGAAAAAAAAAGATCTCGCGCTCACTGTTGCACCCTTTGTGGTGCATTTTTGCCACACAACAATAATCATCATCTGTCTTGCTTGCGTTTCCTATCTTGAAAACTCTGTACTTGCTACTTTCCTGTCGAGAACGCTGTGTCACGCTGATAACGCTCTTGTCGTTCGTGACCGAGAAGTGCTGGGCGCACAGCGTTAAAGAAAGGAAAGCCACGCAAGTCAGATGACGATTATTGTTCTGTGGCAAAATTGCGCCCCAAAAGGTGCAACTGTTTTTAGAGTGTGTTTTGTTATTGCTCAAGTTTGGCGGCAAGATCGCATTTCACGGTCCACACCATTCGAAGTAGCACGTGTCACTGCCACTTGCCTGGTTTTACGCAAGGAAAACGCCAAGCTTTCTTCGTCTGCGCCTCCCGGACGCACCACCGAGGCAATATTGGAAACAAATCTCGAAGGCCATACTTCACCGTGCTTCAGGCGCCGGAAGTGAGATAGCCGCCATGCTCACTCACTTTCCTCACTGCGAGGGGCGCAGACGAAGGCAAAGTAACTGTTTTCTTTTTTCTTCCTTTTTTTTTTCTGGCAACAGTGTTATACTGAAAGACCCGGACTACGAAATGTGATGTTTCTGCGGAAATTTCAACAAAAGCAGAGCGGGCGGTCGCTGTATTTATAGCAGAGCTGAGCTGGGACACGTTCCGCCATGACAGCAACGAGACTGGCACCAGCAAAACAGCAGACGTACAAACACGTCACGCGAACTCGCTCGAACCCGCGAAAGCGGGCCCTGATTAAACGAACCACGGGCCCGAGCGTGACTTTGAGCACATACATGCAGCGGAAGCGAGTTGAAAGCTTCCGGTACACGCTTTGATAAGCTCTCAGGAACTCCCGCAGGGGCCTTTCAGTCGACTGCAAGCTTGTTGAAAGGCTTGTTTACTCGACTCTACCTGACGAGAGGGGAGATTGCTGTCCGTTCACGTCGGACGTCGCTATAGCTACAGAGCGAGTAAAGGAAGATATTGAGGGCGAAAGCTTTATGCGTTCCACCGCCTAATTATGATGACGTCTCGGGGATTTCTTACGAAAGGTTGGGAAACATCGTAGCCGAGCCACGACGACGGGCCTCACAGAGTTTCCACAGTTTAATGTACTAATGACAGCTACCATAACTTTTGTGTAGCGTTTCGTAATTGTGGGGATCTGAGGTGTCGAAAGCGGCTTGCGTAGGCAAAAAGTGCTAGCAGCACGGCGACAAGTATATACGCTGTGCTTTAAAGGTCCATTTACAATTTGGTTAAATTGATTATTAATGAGTAGGGCATTGCAGTACTAAACAGATCTTCATAAAGCTAAAACGCTCGGTAATTGTCTAATTTTCTTATGTTCGCTTTCTTTAATGTTCTTTAAGTTCGCTAATATTGCGCCATACTACTATTTGGTTGTGTTGTTCATGCTCTTTTTCCTGTGCGTATCTTTTGCTGAGCTTCTTCCCCCCCCCCCCCTTCCCCCACATTTCTCCCCATCCCTTTGTAATGCCAGTGGCCCCGAGGGTATCATAAAAAAAAAAAAAAAAAACGCCCAAGCACTCCCTACAGATGGTTAACCAGCGAAGCTGAAACGTGCGGCCCCGGTGTTTATCACTGGGTTAATCCCGACGGTACATTATCGGTTACGGCTTCGTGTTTCTTAATGAGGTTACACACACGTACGGCCGCGACGGAGAAAACGACGTCACTGACGGTACGCCCGCAGTCCGCCCGTCGTCGTATTGCCGCTTGCGAAACTTCGAAATTAAATTACTTCAAAATTAAATCTGTCCGTCACGTAAGACGACGAATGGCTCATACCCCCTTAAGCCAATGGCTCATACCCCCTTAAGCCAATGGCTCATACCCCCGTAAACTCGGCCTCCCCATTACGACGACAGAAGTGAAATTCCACACTGGAATGATGAGCGGCAACGCAGCCAACTGTGGAAGAAGACGTCGAACACAAGCTAGCTGTGGAAGAAGACGACAACGCCCGAGCCATTGATAATGTTGATAGTTTATGCGTACAGGCGGCAGACGGGCGAATCGGCTAGCTATATACAGCTTCGCTGTAATAAATAAATAAATGAATAAATAAATAAATAAATAAATATTCCCCAAGCATACAAGTGCACCGGGTGGTTAGTGGGTATCTCGGAGGTAATGCCAAGCAGTTTTTTTTTTTTTTTCTGGACTGCAAAGTCTCCTCTCACGGTAGGAGCGGCCATGTTACTATTCCACAAGCGTAATGTACTAATACAGCCTAACCTAATATTTCCCCCTCTTTAGTGTCGCTTTAAACGAAGCAGGGACAGTCGGATCTATCACTTCTGCAACAGCAGCCACGGCTTATGACGTCACTGTAAGCCGTTGGTTTGGCAGCGTTCAGATGATATTTGTGACCTCAAGCTTAAAGTCGAACAAAAGAAAGCAGTAAAAGAGACTTTCAGTACCTCAATGACCTGAAAAGTACGTTAAAGGGACACTAAAGTTAACGCGCAAAGATTGGACTGATAAAACGCGCTTCAAGGAAAGTCTACACTCGAACATTTCACTGAGAATGTCTCCGAGTGGACAAGTTCGGCACTGGGTACGTGCCAATAGGTATATGTGCCCATTCCTGGCAAATCCACCAAGATGGTGATGTGCCGTTGTGACTCAAGAGATACAGAAGCCTTAAAATGCGTCTAGTCTTTTTATTTATTTCATTTATTTACTTTCAGGGTTAATGACATTACAGAGAGGTGCGACTTGTGTCATGTAATACTTCTCTGTGCTTGCACCTATCGTCAAGTTGTCAACAGTCCTCCCTCGACAAGAATTACACATCGCTTCCGTCCTCGCGTCATTACTGCTGACACACCCGCATACTCAAACAAGCTTCGCGTCACTTATATTCCAACATTGCGTTGGACCTGTGTGTTCATTTCTCTCTGCCATTGTCTTTTCATTTTTTTTTTACATTTCTTAGTCGGAGGGGTTTATATGCATGTTTTACGTCTGTGACAGTCGGCCCATCGGTTGCTTACTTCCCCGAGATAACGTTACTTAATAAACAACAAGTTTAGCGCGCCAGAGTTTATGACGTCACGGCGACATGGTGCAGAACTTTGGAGCGGAGTCGACACCCGTCTTTGATCGTTCGTGCACGAACAGGCTCGTGCGTACAGGTGGATCGCACAATTGCGCTGCGCAAGAGAGCGATCGTCTCTGCTCATCAAGTTGACACACGATACGAGGTACTCAGTCTGGGCGCAACAGGACACAGTGCACGCAACGCTGTCAATCACTTCGTCGATGAGGGCGAAGTATGGCTTCGTGAAAGGAACTTCGAGCCGCAGCCTGCATAGACAGGTAAGTCGCATCGCAACGACGGAGTCAGTCGATGGCGACACTGTAGCGTGGCACTTACCGTTTTAGCAAGGACGAGGAAAACCGCTTCCGTTAAAACGCTGTTACACATCGTATCTGCCGATGTTCCTCTCCATATTGCTTACACGATGATTTCGCAAACTGTATACAGCTAAGTCATCAAGTACCTCGGAGTTATAGCGTTTTTGTGTGTCTCTCTCTCTCTTTCTATTGAGCAGTGTGTGTTTCGGTAACGCACAGGTGTTGTTGTATCTAGTTGTATTTGTGTTTAGTCCTTTAATACACAGATTGTAATCTACTGATCGTGAACTTTGTAATTCATTATTAGTTTTATGTTCCCGATCTTCAAGTGTGCATACTTTTTAGTAATTTAGTGCCCACGAAGTGTTTGTAATATTAAGCGGCGTTACCACTCCAAAATTTATTCCGGAGGTTGAACTAGTCAGAAGTAACCATTTCTTTTTTCACAGTACTTCGATCTGTATCTCAGCAGAATGAAAAAAAAGAAGAAGAAAAAAAAGGCTTAGATTTGATTTGATATTGGTGCACCTTCTAACGTAATGCCACAGCGATGATGTTCACGCGAAAGAAATCGGTTTCTCGGAAACAGCTAGTGTTCCAGAGACAATCGCGAGACTGGGACCAAACACGAAGACCTCGGTTCATTCGAGAGCTAAAGCCGCGGGGCAAACACCGCCACCTCTTAAGAGTGCCCAGGAACGCAGCGGAAGACGCTTGTGCCGAAACCGGCGAGACACAAAACACGACCGCGGACGCCAAATCCAATGGAGTCATTTGTCACCGTTCTGCGAAGGCCACCGAGGACAGATGAGGACAGCCATGAGAGAAGACAGACGCGCGCAATCTCGTCTACGCGAGGAAGTCATTCACGCTTCTTCGGGAAGCGATTTTTTCGTGTAGACAGGGGGGTCTCGGGAAGACGGGGGGGGTCTCGGGAAGACTGTCTCTCCCGAATCTGCGCTTGTACGCGGGTTCATTCGTAATGTGTTCGCATTGCTTCAGCTAAACACCGGACTAGGCAGGGAGATCCACAAAAGAATAGCCTTTTCACTTCTTTTCGTTCTTTTTCTCTTCTGTCTTACGTTGCCTTCCTTCGTTCCTCCCTTCATTATTTCCTTCCCTCCATCATTGTTCCCTTCATTCCTTCATTTATTGTTTCCTCCCTTCAGTCCTCTATCCGTTTCCTTCCAAACTCCGACATTTTTTTTATTCCTTCCTTCCTGCGTTCTTTCTTCCCTTCCAGTCTCCCTGATTTCTTTCGGCCCCCCCTCCCTTATTTGATTCCTCCTTTCTTTCTTTCATTTCCTTCCTACCTGCCTTTACTCCCTTCATTCTTCCTTCGTTTCTTTACTTCGTTCCTTTCTCCCTCTCTCGTTCTTTTTTGTCCTTCCCTCCCACTCCTTTCTGCCGACCTCACCGCCTTTTTTTTTTTTTTTTTTCAGAGCCTGGACAGTGTAATGCGGACAGGTGTTGCAGTGCACGGACGTCACCGGTCACGCTCGCTGCTATTGGTGGGTACACGTTCGATTTCCTTCGACTTCCTCGCGGTTGGTGGCACCTGTTTCGGAAAAAGTTGCGGCGCTGCCGGTTCAGCGCGTTGCGTGAGTACAGCATATCATTAAAGCTTGAATATCTCCGAAGCGCTGGGGCCGTGCCGGTTGCTTGATAGAATCACTGGGTGGCCCGGTGCGGTGTGGCCGCTTTTTCGGTTCAGCGGGTATCTCCCCTCCTGCTTTAAATGACGCCTTAAAGCACTTTTCACGGCGCTGCGCCCCGAATAACGTAGCTTGCTCTGTTCGACAGCGCTGATAATCAGTCAAGTCCGATGGGAGTTGGACAACACACCGAGGTAGTAGTGCATGCCCGCAACGAACTTCGACGCGGCAGGGACTATTTCGGATGCGTTAAAGCATTTTCAAAGAGGTCCGCGAGTCAAGTGAGCCCAAGTGAGCCAATCGAGGCAGTTGATGACCTTCATTAATGCCAAGTTAATTAAGGTAGAGTGAATCGCGGCAGAGTGAATTAAGGCGAAGTTAATTAGGGGCGCAGTTAATTAGGGCAGGTTTACTTAAGGTAGAGTTCATTACGGCACTCGAGCCCACAACCAATTGGTAGGAGTCAAACCCACGACCTCTCGCGTTAATTCAGGCGAATATAATTAAGGCACAGTTAATTAAGATAGAGTTAATTAAGGCACTCGAACGCACGACTTCTGGTGGGAGTCGACCCCACGACCTAGTGTTGTGCGCACGCTGTGATCCTGCGCAATGACACAGTGCTTCAAAACGTTTCGGTCATGTAGTCATTAAACGACTGAACGAGCACAGACATCGCGCGGTGGCCGCAATGCTTCCGCATTCACCCACGTATAGTGATTACTAAGAGCTCCTTGAATTTTTTTAAATTTCTTTTAAAACGTCTTCGCTATGTTGTATTGCGATAGCAATTACATGGACACTCCAAGCGCATTTCTGCCGTCGCCGTCATCGTCGCCGTGAGGTTCCGTATTAAGTCCAACAGCGATAAAACCATCGCCAGCGCGCCTTACGCTGTGTGTGCGAGTGAAAGCGTGCGAGGGTGAGTCGGCAACCGCAGCTTAATCTCGCGCACGTGAGAGAGCAAGACGGAAACGCGCGCGGTCTTCGTTCGCGCGCGAGGCACGGGGAGGAGACGACGGAGACGGTGGGTGGGGGAGGGGGGGGGGGGTGCGTTCTGCTCCGTCGGCTGCTGGTCACGGAGCTGCCGCGCCTATCTCGAAAGCAATCTGCGATGTGGCCGAAGTGTGCGCCCGCGGGGCCTCATCTTCAAAGCGATCTGCGATTGGTACATAGTACATGCGCCGAGTGCCGGTAGCTTCGTATGCGCTGTGCTTTCGACGTTTACTTCGCGTTGAAGCGAGAGCCAGCGCGAAGGTCAATTTGCTCGCTGCCGCTGGCGCGTTTTCTCACTCCAGCGTTTTCACGAGTTTCCGCGGTCATCGAGCGAGATGTGTTCATGTTTACCTGTGCGCGCGAGACACCGTGCTTGTTTATTTAGTTAGTAAGTGAATATTTACAACTTTAGACGGCCGCCGATAAAACTACATTGCTTACGTCGTATAGCTGCCTGATAATTTGGTATCGCAATCGATGCTTCGCCTTTCAGGCTAAACTGGGAATTTTTTTTAAGGGTACCTCTGGCTCTGAACAAAGCATCTGCCAGAACGGACCAGGGAAGCGGGGTGCCAGAGGATACTCGGGGTACCAGGTAGCAGCGGAGGGTGATGCAGCAATTTCGACTTCTCTGGCTGTTGCTCTGATGCTGATGGGGGCTACCTTCTCCGCTCCAAATCCCACAAGGGTACCCGGACGGTAATTGAGCTTGGTTACTCGAAGAGGTTGACGATACTTAAACTGGAAATATAATGCACAATTGGATAATTAACAAAATTTCATTAAACAACCCTTTAAGTATACATTGGCAGACGGATTACAATGTAGGAATTGAAGTGAGTGATTTCACACGGCGCATCCGCTTGAGACAAAGTTTTTAACTAGCGGCAGTTTTTGAGAGAAGCGCTGTCAAATTTGCAGTAGAAATGCTCTGTTAAACAGTCCCACTTTGAAACAAACCACCCCATCGCAAACTTGGTTACGCATATCTCGAATCTCAAACTGGTGTCATCCGCAGAATTCGTTCCAAGTAATTTATGGGACTTGTGAACTTGCTCGATATAATTACAGTAACTCTCGATATGTGCTGTAAAGTGTTTAGTTAAAAATAATTAGATAAATGTTGATTATGAGCCGATTATGCATGTCGATCTCTCGTGCAAGGAATATCCGCCCTTTAGAGTAATCGAACTCAAGATATGGAGTTGTGCTACAGTCCACAGGCGATGTTCAAAAATTTCGTTAACGATGTAAAAAAAAAAAAAAAAAGGGTACACAGTCGCATCCCATACAGTCTGTCCTCATCATCCCTTCTCATGCGCCTATTTTCTTCCCTTCGCTTTCCCTTTGAGCAGAGTAGCCGACTAGAGGACTATTGCCTCAGACCGACCTCTCTACGTTTCCTCTAATAATTACACTTCTATCTCGCTCTCTTGATTAAACGGAGATTGTCGAATAATACTTACCAACCGCTACAGATCCATTGTTCCAAAGCTATCAAGTAGACGAACTACCTTTGACATTTTCCGCCAAACATCCTACCAACGCGACGTCAATACTTAGAGCTCGTAATGAGCGTCGCAATCAGCCCTGCACGACAGGTAAATCCAAGCCACCCGCCCCTCACCCAAGGAAAACACAAAAAAGAAAAAAAAAGTGTGCGTTTGTGTGTGTGTGTGTGGGGGGGGGGGGGGGGGGTCAGCTACATAAATTTCGCTACCTGTTGGAAATCCGTCTTCTTTCGCTTCTACGACGCGCTTTAGAAGCGCCCTATGGACTGGCGGTACTAATCATTCTATCATTACCCTTCCCTTTTGTGTCCGCCCGCACGACACGAAAGGAGTCAAGTTCCAAGAAATGATAACAAACACAGCAATGACTCTAGCGGCAGCTATAAATACCACATCCGAACCCAATCCTCATTTATCAGTGCGACGAACGCCTAATCAACCCACCTACGCGCGACAACCGCTAAAAAGAAGTAATTAAAACCGCTCGCAAGCGCACCGTCACGGTTAATTGTCGCCTTCGAATCGAATTTCCATTTGCCGGGACGAATAAACAAAACACTCACGGAAAAAAAAAGGAAGAGAAAAATACGCCTGCAGTTTGCACACGTGGTTATTTGGTGTCGTCAAACGAAAGCGTATGACCACAACCCAAAAGTCCGGGAAATGGTCCTTTGCTACGGACAAGGAAATCTGCCGCAGATAATAAAGTTTTTCAGGCAACGTGGGCATCCATTATCGAAAGACGCCAGCTCCAATTACGGATAAAGGTTAATTTAAAAGACGGCTTTTTCGCGGTCTTGGCAAATCTTCGTGTAATCGATCTTCCCTTCCGTTCCGAGTACATTTTTTCATCAGGTTAGCGAGAACGAAAAAAAAAAAGCATGTCCTTACCGCAACTGCATGCGTTATACAGCCAAATGTAATTATGAATTTGTAAGGGGTTCGACAAGTGTATTGGTTCATTTACATTAATGCTTCATTATACCATGGCTTGGACGTGTCGAATTTCTCTGTTAATGAACGCGTGAAGGCGCGAACCGACGGACACATCCCAAAGGATCCACTAACGGGCGCGCGCGCAGGCACGCACGCACGCTAAAACTGCTATCCTTACTTTGCATAGCTGTCAACTAATTTGCTATCGCATTTGATGCTTCGCCTTTCGGGCAAAACTGCGACATCTTAATTAATTAATTAATTAATTTACTTACTTATTTAAAACGAAGCTTACGGCTACTGCCATTACGTCCGCAGCTTACAGACATGCGTAAATGCTTAGAATGGCGGCTATAGTCTGCAAAACGAAAGGAATCCCAGAAGCGACTTTCCCCCCACGAAGAGTCATCATGGGGAGAAGCCAGATTTAAGGGTTCAAGTTCTCGACAGACTGCTTTGCTCCCATATGCCGGCTGTAATAAATCTTCCCGTCAAAATTGCGGTGGACGACGACTGAGCTGGAGTTTCGCTGCATCATCACGAACGTTTCGGAGATCGCTTTCTTTGTTTTCTTTTGTACGTAGTGCAAGCCTTCAGTGCTCCACCAACAAAACTTTGCAAACTTGCTTTTGTAGGGCGTATGCGTACTCGTGTGTGAATGTCTGTTAACTGTTTTACGTGTACTTGCCTCTCTCTCTCTCTCTCTCTCTCTCACAAGCCTTTCTACCAACCTCCCCCGGTCGCGGGGCAGTTTAGGCGTACGCGCAAACAAGAGACAGTTACGATGCTTGCGGCATTGTATTCCCACTCGCGAAACAATAAGCAGAAATTCGAAAAAAAAAACCCCCGAAAGGGTCCTCTTTTCAACGTAACTCAATGTGAGTAATTCTCTATGAATGTTTCGAACCTGAGTGGCCTCCACTCAAAGTTGAAGTACTGCGTTATGTACTTACATGCATCAGTGGAAACGGGAGCTGCTTTCAACCTTTACTTTCACGTTTACAGTACGGTCACACGCGTTCAACATGTCTGAAAGAATACAAGGCCATCGTCATCATAATGCGCTTATTTAGTCTAAACGTTCGACAAAATTTCATACCGGAAGAATATTAAATGGTCAATGTAAGACAAGCACTCGCCTAAGTACAACGCGAAACAAAAAATAAACGTATAGTTACCGTTTCGCAGCTACTCGCTCAATACCGCGATCAAGAGGCCAGCAGTGACCCAGAACTTATATAGTTATGTTTGTCGCTTGTGCGACCCTGTACTTCAGGCGCGCGCTCGTTTTATTTCCAAGGTAACCTTATTTTCTGTGCACATGCAGGACGAAGGCCTTTCCCAACGATCCGGTTTTACTCCTTTCTTTATCCGGTTACCAACGCCTTAAGAGGTACGCGTTATCGTCCGTAAGGTACACCTACGCGACAGATGAAGTTGCTCACAAAAGACAGGAATTATTAATGTGTCTGCGTAGAATAAGGACGCAAAACTAGGTCGCGGGGCTGTTGAAGGCCGCCGTCTCCTCGACAGGTTTGTAAGACGCGCGACAAAAAAGGCGCGGATCGCAACAATAGAAGTCGCCTTGCGGCCCTTTCCGTGGAGCTTCCTTCGACCACCCTCTGCAGGCTCCCGAGTAGGAGGTCGATGCGAGGATGTTATCAGGCGCCCCCTAACGGCGCGAATACGCGAAACACGTACATACGTCTCCTTGCGCGTGGAATGGACACTGTGCACGCGCGAAAGAGGTGATGCAGGCACATAATGAGCCCGCTCGGTGGTGAATTAATTTCTCGTCATCTTCGCAAGGGGCCGGGCCGAGACGAGTATAGCTAGGACGAGGGCGGTTCGCCGGGAGCGAATAAATTCACCACCGCGAGGCGCGAATTGAGCAACCAATTTTCCTTTTGTTTGCTACCTACCTCTCTCTCTCTCTTTTTTTTTCTGTCTACCTCCCTTCCTACCTCCCTCGTTTCCCTCTTTGTGTCTTTCTCCATTTCCGCCTGACGCCCGTTTTCTCATTTCAACGTTCGCTCAGTTTCCTATCTATTTATTTGCTTATTATTACTATGTTCGAGCTGCCTCACCGACTGGCTACGCCTGCCAAAAACAGGCAAGCTTAGCTCGCTCTTTCAAATGTCGCAACGCGCTGCTGTAATGCCTCTGGCGATGCGGGGAACTATCAAAAAAGTAAGACAAATGAAAAAAAAAAGAAGAAAGCGTAGATTCCTTGCCGCGGGAGAATGATACAAGTGGCAGGTCGACTATAACGAACCAGCTGCGCACCACGCCGAGAGAATGTAGCATCTGCATTGAAGGAAGATTCTTTTCCTTCTTCATTCTTTTTTTTTTTTCATTTTTGTAATGCATAAACCGAGAAACCCGGATGCCTCGCCCCAAACTATTTCCAACGTCGTCTCGCTGCCTCATTTTTCAAGCCTCGCATCAAAAAATGCGCATTCTGCAGACGAGCCACGCAGGCACGAAAAGAACGGCGCCGACGATGCACAAAGAAAAAAAAAAACGTTCGCAAGTGAATGCATCGAAATTCAGACGCCACGAAAAACACGACGAAAACAACTAGAAAAAAAGCAAACGATGACAGAAACCGCGGCTCCGTCGATTTGTGTTAGGCCGAGATAACAAACTAACACATCCGAAAGGCAGTGCCCGCCTGGACACCGCCACGGAGCGAGGAACGAACTCGGAAGAAGCATGGCGCAACACTACTGAAGCCAATCGGGTCGGCCCAACACGTGATCGTGACGACAGAGCGCGCGGGAGGTTTTATTGCGCCAGCTTTGCCAACGCCTCCTTAGTAGCGCAAGGCCTGTGTGCTTCGATTTGTGACGTCATGATACCTCGCCCGACTGTCATAGAATCTAACGGGGACGCTCCCGAGTAAGCCGCGGTGATTTTGACGTCACCGCTTTCGCAACGCCGGGGGCTTGGCAGTGGAAATTTCGGTCCAAGTATCATGACGTCATAAAGCAGAGTGCACGGGCCTGTCATCTAGGAGGCGTTGGCTCTGCAAGAAGAGCCACGGCAGAGCGGCCGCACGAGTGCGCATCGATTAAAGAACTACCGGGAACCGAATTCTCGGCCAATACGCCGAGTCCTAGAGGTCACGTGTTGGGCCGACACTTCGAGTGAAAAAGCGAAAGGAATGGCTTCATGGACAGTTGGCCTGTCAAGGCTGCTAGGTGCAATGCAGCTTCCTATAGTTTATTTCCTTCCCCCCATGGATACCGCGATGGTCGGCGTCACGGGCGCTGGCCAGCTGTGGGTGCCAGTAGAGACGCAAAGGAAATTGATTCATGGATTCGAAGCGTTAGACGCTTCAAAGCACACTGGGGCTTGGAGGGTTAGATGGTGAAGCCCGTCACGCTAACCTAATGTTTAGAGCATCGGGCTTCAACGCTGCGAGAAATCTCTCTTTATCTTTTCTTTTTTTTCCGTAAGAGTGAAAAGGAATCTACTCGGCGAGAACCCGACCAGCGACCGACCAACCCAGGTCCAATCACAAGATGGCAGGAGAAAAAAAAGCTTGACTTTAATAATCTGCTTGGTCGGTCATTCCTCAGTGTTACGGCGCCGCCCATCAGTCTTCCGCGAGGGGGGGGGGGGGGGGGGGGGTAGCATCGGTCAGGAACCGGGCGTCTAAGAGGGGTCTAGAAAATAAAATGTATTTTAATTAATTGGTTATTTAGAAACATAGTGATCACTCGGTTTGCTGAGCCAGAACGTCACACACGGTACAATGAAAAGGACACGGTCGAACAAGTGCGCGTGTCCTTTTCACTGTTCCTCGTGTGAAATTCCATCGCAGTAAACCGAGCGATGTCCCACCAGCTAGCCCCAGTTGAAGCATTATCAAAAGCAGAGACGTTTGCCGGCATTCAAGCATTCACCTACATGCTGCCCTGCAAGAGAGGCGAGAGAGAGAAAAGCCATAAGAGGAGGAGGGCAGAAACAAAGCGGAAATAAAATAATAACAAGACCCGGACGTTTATTAACACGCCCGCGATGGCTTCATGCTTAACGCGATTATCCATGCAGCTTTTCCAGCAACAAGCAGAATGCGCGCGATTCGAGAGCGTACATAACGCGAGGTGCACCGCGCGACTTGCAAGCTAGCAACGACGAGCGCTTAGAAAAGCGCCATTGCGAACTCACTGCATTCGGCACGTTCTCGATCAACAGAACGAAGCACGTTATGATTCGTATAAGCATCAAATAGAAAGTAGGCGTCTTCTCATAGGCGAAGGCGATCATAACGAGAACACAACCGTGGTTATCCGCTGGCGACGCGAAGTTCTGGAGACTGAATTCAAACTATTGCGTATCGGTCTGCGCCACGTAACACCTGCCCGATATATACATAAATCCGTTTATTAACCATGAACCAAAGTTGAAATTAGCACAGAGGCTCAGCCTTTAAGGTAATTAAGACGCATTTGTTATATTCAATTTCCCTAAAGGCCCGGCAGAGGCATTGCATATAGAGGGGAAATGATAATAAAACGAAATGACATGGTAACTTGTTGACGTTGACTGAGGAACTGCCAAAAATAAAACATCATTTAAAAAGGAAAAGTCGTCGTTTTACCCGACAGGCGGAGCATCGATTGCGATAGCAAATTATTAGACAGCCATACGATGTAAGAAGAGCAGTTTTATAGGCCGCATAAACTCCTAAACATTCGCTTACTAACTAAATTACCAAGCACGGTGTCACGCGCGCACAGGCAAGCATGAACACATCTCACTCGCTGACCGCGGAAACTGGCTGTCAAAACGCTGGCGTGAGCAAGAGCGGCTGCAGCAGAGAGCGAATCGGACTTCGTGCTGCCTCTTGCTTCAACGCGAACGAAGTTGCGAAAGCACAGCGCAGCGGAAGCCATTAGCAATCGGCGCACCCAGACTCTGCAGCCACCGCAGATCAGCCGCGTCATATACGTACCAGTTGAAATGCACAAGTGCACAATTAAACAAAACGGATTTAAAATAGGGCACAATAAAGAGCTTCAGAAATAGCGTCCCCCGAGCAGATTTGCGTGCCCAAAGCGCCTTTTCAGTTCTTTTGTAGTCTCTGTGTTCTGTAGTACGCTTGGACAATAGCATCCGCCAACTTTGGGTGCTCTATTTTTTGCCTCGGCAGCATTCTCTAGTGAGCTCGAACGTTTTACAACAGCGCTGAATAGCGAAAAAAAAAAAACGAAAACGTTATTTCCATGAATGGGACCTCCCGTGATCCCGGGCTCCCCAAATCCGCTTTCAGTTTAGGGAGAAGAAGATTCCAACCGGGAAAGATAAAGAGTGGTCGTTTGAGTACAATAAAAAAAGAATAGGATCACCAGCGACAAAGGTGAGCTCTAGGAGGAATTGGAAATGAAGAAAAGCGGAGACTAGCGAAGCAGCAATGCGACGACGCCGAACCGCGAGAAAGCCGATAAGCTGCTCACACGGGTAAATAGAAATGACGGAGAAGGCCCGTCGATGCAATCACTTTGCCGATCGATTATATCGACGCAGGCGCAGAACATATTTGCACACCGGGGAGGCGTAATATGCATGTATTGGCACTCATGCGCGCCACACGAGACGCATGGTCACTCCCCAGGGGAGAAAAGAAAAAAGTGAAAAAGATCTCGATTCGCTCCAGCCCGCGGGGTGATTGAACAGTCGCTCGCTGTAGAAACGTGCTGACTCGCGAGAGCAGCGCAAGGAACTATATATGCAAAACTAAATTGCGGCGTTTTTACGTGGTAAAACCACGACCTGATTACGAGGCACGCCGAAGTTAATTTTCATCACCCGGGGCTCTTTAATTAATGCGCACCCAGTGCGCATGTGTGCACATACTAACCTTGGCGCTTTCTGCGCCACGTGACTTATGACGACGATGAATGTATGGCGACGGTGGCGCTTTAGGGTGCTTTAAAAATGCGCGTTTGCAGCTTGCAATACCTTGAGTGCAGTTGAATGAATGAATGAATGAACTTTTATTTCCCTTTTTAAGAAAGGGGAGGGGCCGGGGGGAGAGAGGGAGAGTGCATTTGGTGCTGAAAAATCCGCTCTATACTAAACGGCGATGTTTTTTCTGTCTCTCTGCGTGATTGCGTGCGTGCGTGCGTGCGCGCGTGATATCGTTTTCAATGACGATATAAACCGGCAAAAAAGACGCGAATACAAGGGTAGAAGTGAACGAGACGATCGCTGGTTATGAAATGTGTGGACAACTCCGGGGTCCCAGCCCCGGCTAGCTCGCCCGCAACCACAACAGCGCCGGACCTTCCGGGTCTTAATTCATCTCGCTCCTTCCGTCACGACATCGCTGCTCTTGGTCTGCTTCGCCGGCAGAATGGGCACGGGCTCCCCGCAAGTGTCACATTGTACTCCCATCACGATCCTCTCGCGAACGTCGCCTATATTGGCCCCGCCAAATAATAAACGACTAACCTTGTCCTGAGTCGAAAGCCATAACGCCTATATATACGGCGCTTCGAGTTCCCTCGCGTGCGTCCCCTTCGTTCTCCCGAATGTCCCCGGGGAAGGCGAACTTCCCGCCCTCTGGAGGGGAAGACCCGAAGGGACTCTGCGGTATAGAGCGCGAGGGTGGCGAACTCCACGTATTGGGAGCAGAGGTGGACGGGCCATAACCCTGGCCGGGATAAATGCCCCGGAGACAGCGACGAGCACCGCTCAGCGATGAAGAATGTGCCGGGTACAGATAGGCATGGCCTCTTTGGAAAGAAAAAAAAGAGGAAGAGGGAAGTGTTAGACGCTGGACGGAAACGTTCCTTCTCTTTCTTTTTCTTTCTTTCTTTTTTTTTGTGGAGGAGACGACGGTTTTACGAAGACTTGGCAGAAAATGAAATATTTCGCGCTGGCTTGCGGGGGCCCGGGCAATAATAAAGAGCACACCGGCCGGGCCTAAAAGAAAACAAAAAAAAAAAGGGGGGGGGGGGAGGGGGGGGGCTGCTGGCATACCATAGGCAAGAAAACTGCTATGAATTATTGGTAAATAGATGAAAAAGAGTAGGGGAGAATAACGTGGAACTGTGACATAGCGCAAAACCTATCGAGCGTTTGGTTGTCTATTCGACTGATATATATGAGGTTCGGCGATCGAAAACTGCATTTTAATAACTTTTTTTTTCCTGAGACCCCGAAGTGTATTTCGTGTACACAGTCCTAGCGAAAAAAAAAAACAAAAACAAAACAGGTTATGCCAGTTTAGTACAACTACTTTATGAACAAATGTTTTTTTTTTCGTGTTACGAAGATAGCGCATTGTGCAGAGGGAGAAAGAATGCATTTCAAGGTCGGTCTGAGCAAACGCCGCCCTAGGCTGCTAGGCAACAACACAATCAATGTCAGCACTCCATGCAGTCGTCTTGCCATCGCGAGCCAATTTACGATCGGCAGTGAAATATTTGGTTCTCTGTAGTGGTGGGAATAATAAGTGCTTAAGAACTTACTTATTTATTTCTTTATTTTCTTTATCACAATACCTACAGCGCCCGTAGGCATTAAAGCGAATGGGGGGGAGAAGGAAACAAAGAATCAATAGACGTAAGTAAAACAAAACACGTATCCGGAACACTTTCATACTCGCACATACACACAAAAACACTATCTTACATCAGGAGACGTAAAATACATCGTTTGAGAGAATCGTTGCGACATCGGATGGTAACTTGTTCCATTGGCTTTTGGTTCTGGGAAAAAGAATGACATTTTAAACTCTTCAGTTTTGCAGAATTGCAAATACTTCAATACCAGTATTTTATATTCGAATTCTGTATATATACCAGTATATTATATATACTGTATTATTATAATGTTTGAATTGTGTATAATGTTGAATTGAGCTCATAACGTTTCATCGCTCAAAGAACGATGCAACGAAAAATTTTAGGCATAACTTTAAGAGGCAGGAAGAGAGCGGTGTGGAACAGACAGCAGACGGGAAGAGCCGATCTTCTAGTTCGCATTAGGAGAAAAAAATGAAGCTGGGCAGGCCCTGTAATGCGTAGGGTAGATAACCGGCAGGCCATTAGATTTACAGAACGGGTGCCAATTTAGGGGAGGGAAGCGCAGTCGATCGAGGACGGCAGAAAACTACAGGTGGGATGATGAAGTTTGGAAATTTGCAGGCGCAAGTTGGAATCAGCTGGCGCAAGACAGGGATAATTGGAGATCGCAGGGAGAGGCCTCCGTCCTGCAGTGGTCAAAAAAAAAAAAGGGGCTGCTGACGATGATATACCGGGTGTTCAAAATTCAGCTTCACGGAATTTTTAAAAATTGGCTGTGGCAGGTAACATAATGCTTATCGTTGAGCTGGGTTATTCGAAGAGGCGGACATTAGTAGCACGAGAAATCGAAACACGTATTCAACTAATGAAGAAACATTCGCTAATTAACTTCTTAATTAATTACTTTACGACACATATTGCAATTTACGTATTGTAGCCGCTGAGCTTGTCAGGCGTATCCACTTGGAATGAATTTCCAGAATGACGCCAGTTTGGAGATATGCGCCACCAAACTCGGCGTAAAAATGCACTGTTGTTCCACTTACTTTTTTACCAAAGTGCTGTTTTATACATTGAAGCACAAAAGTAACTGGAACGACCCATGTATTTGGTCCCACACTTTGGCAAATAATATCTCACTGGAATGATGGGCGCTGCAAAATTCTACGCTGGAATGATGAGCGGCAACGCAGACAGCCTGTGGAAGACGACGACGACAGGAAGACACCGACAACCGGAGCGCTGAGCGCGTGATTGCGCCTTCCACCGCGTGATTGCGCGAGATTTACCGTGACGACGACCGACAGGAGACGCCGACAGGCCGGGCGCATAAGGTGCTTCGCACCTAAAACAGAATAAATTGGAAAGAAAGAACGTAGCGGCAGTAAAGTTTTGAACCTACGACCCCACGCTTAGAATCCGGGTGTCTTACCCACCAGGCTAAACCAGCACCTCCTAGAAAGCAGGCCTGTGTACTCTATGATATCATGCCACTTGGCCCGAAATTTCCATTGCCAAGCCCGACGTGACGAAAGCGGTGACGTCAAACTCACCGCGGCTTTCTCGGGAGCGTCCCCGTTAGATTCTATGGCAGTCGGGCAAGGTATATCATGACGTCACGGATCGAAGTGCACCGGCCTTGTAGTATGAGGCGTTGGTAAAGCATCTCAATGCGCTCGCTTGCCCGCGAGGAGTTCATAACTCGAAGGACCGCTCAGCGGTGTTCAATTGGACATTAATGCTTTCGCATCCACAACTCATAAGAAGAGCCTATAGGTGTCCTCGAATTATTTATCTTTTTTATTTTTTAGATTTCGTGGCTCAACTTATGTTGGAACACCCGGTATATCGCGGAGAACGCAAGAATGCAAGACTCGTCCAGCTGTAGCAACCCATAAATATGCCTGAGAAAAAAAAAAAAAAAAACGCGGAGTCCGCGCAAGAAGCGAAATTGTGCGATTCGGTGCAAACACGCATGATCAAGTAGGAATCAGCCATCCATAAAAGGAGCGCAGCATTGGCCTGTAGGGCTTGCAGGCTTAGAACTCTTCACTCAGCTAGAGCCTGAAAAAGAGACAGCGGATTCAACTGCGTCGAAGCGTTGCTCATCGGTCGCTATGTCGAAGAAAAGTAAAGCGTAACTGGAACTCGACCACGGAATTCAGCGACGTGGGGGTGACGATAAAGACAGAGTCTGAAAAAAAAAAAAAAAAAAAAAGCTGCGAAAGCGGAGAGACTCTGAAGCTGAGCTCTCCCGACATTTCTTTTGAAGGCACAAGCGACGCGTGAAGCGCAAATCGCGGTTTTCGCTTGTCACTTCGGGTGGCACCGAAGTGTCAACTTCTTTCGCGACAGCCATTCACAGCGCATCGATTGAGAGAACGTTACGATTGTGGAAAAACGTCTAATGAAAGACCATGAAAGGAGAACGGGATATATTGGGACTCTGGAATTTATTCGGAACGTTGCATGCCTGCTGTACCGGTTCGAAAGGTCAATTTCGGTACAAGTGGTCTTGGCATGAAACTACAAAAACTCGAACGTGACGAAGAGCGCAGGGATGGCACGTGTAAAACAGGGGAAAAAAAAAGCAGCGCGTTCGTTTTACCCAATTTAGGCGTTTCTCCGAATCGTTAATAATGCGGTCTTTTATATGTCGATCCCCAACACTGCATCTATAATTCTGGTAATCTATAACCGAAACGCAACTTACGACCAGTGACTACGCAACGCTGCCACTTTTGCTGCTACTGCTGCTACTTTTGCTGAATTGAACGCCTTTTTTTTTTTGTAATCTATGATACCCATGTGTCCTTCCGCCGATTTCTCGGCGGAAACCCAAATGATGACATGGAATTGATTCATTGATGAATATCCCCTTCCTAAAGCCATGCCTCTGCTCTGAATTAATTGAAGTCGTGTTGCAATGATTCGATGGAAGATTACATTAGTGAATATTTTGCCCAGTACCTAAAGCAAGCTAATGGGCCAGTCTCTCAATTCTAAAACGTCTCCCTCCCTAAGGATAAATATTATTGCGATATGTGGACACGCCAAGCAATCTTTCACCGCCGTCGGCGTCGCCGTGGGGTTCCGCAAATATTGAGGCACATGTAAGCTACATGCTCACCCATGCCGTATACGCCGGTTATATTGCTACACTATTCAATCCCTAAAGTTGCTCATACCAGGTCTTACGTTCCTGACTAAATTATTCCACAGAATTTTGAGAATGGCCGCGCCAACAAGCAAATCATATGAAACATAACAATCACAGCGCATGCCTTTTAACTTACATACTTCACATACTAATAAATATTGAAATTTAAAAGCAATATCATTACTCAAACCTGAAAGTGATGTAACTTTACTGGCGCTGCTCTTCACGGGCAGCTTAGTGGCGGCTGCGTGACGTCACTACGGACCCTACACGGCGTGTTAAAGCTTTCAAGGGTGACAGAAATTATGGAACACCTGCGTATGTCGCCTCCGCGTTAGTCGGACCCGCGTACACTTAGAGCACCGTCCGAGAAGCTTAAGCGCACGCTAAATCCTTGCTATCGCAGTCCGTGCTCCGCCCTTCAGGCGAAACTGCCAAATTTTTTTATTATTATTTTTTATGTTTGCATTCTTCCAACTCTCTGGTAGACATGAAGTAATGTAGGCTTGGCAATGAAAGGTCGCAAGCTTTTCGAACGTAGTCTATATATATATATATATATATATATATATACACGCACTCTTCTAAGCTCTCCCATCTCATCCCAACCTCTATCACGTGACCGGCTTTTCACACTTCACACATATATACACGTTTTCACTTTGACATTCCTAATGCTCACGCATTAATAATAATAATAATAATAATGATAATAATAATAATAATAATAATAATAATAATAATAATAATAATAATAATAATAATAATAATAATAATGCTGTTTGCTTTCTTCCCGAAACTAACAGCTAAGTGAATCAAGGGAAAACGAGGAATAAACACTGAAGAAAGCGTTCAGCAGAGCATACAAAATGAAGGAAAGTAACAATTAAAACTGAAGAAGTTAATGAAAAGATAAGCACTATATATCATCATCAGCCTATATTTATGTCCACTGCAGGACGAAGGCCTCTCCCTGCGATCTCCAATTACCCCTGTCTTGCGCTAGCGTATTCCAACTTGCGCCTGCGAATTTCCTAACCTCATCATCCCACCTGACTTTCTGCCGTCCTGGACTGCGCTTCCCTTCTCTTGGTATCCATTCTGTAACCCTAATGGTCCACCGGTTATCCATCCTACGCATTACATGGCCTGCCCAGCTCCATTTCTTCCGCTTAATGTCAACTAGAATATCGTCTACCCCCGTTTGTTCTCTGATCCACACCGCTCTCTTCCTGTCTCTTAACGTTACTCCTAAGATTTTTCGTTCCATTGCTCTTTGTGCGGTCCTTAACTTGTTCTCGAGCTTCTTTGTTAACCTCCAAGTTTCTGCCCCGTATGTTAGCACCGGTAGAATGCAATGATTGTACACTTTTCTTTTCAACGACAGTGGTAAGCTCCCAGTCAGGATTTGGCAATGCCTGCCGCATGCACTCCAACCTAATTTTATTCTTCTGTAAATTTCTTTCTCATGATCAGGGTCCCCTGTGAGTAATTGACCTAGATAAACATATTCCTTTACAGATTCTAGAGGCTGACTGGCGATCCTGAATTCTTGTTCCCTTGCCAGGCTATTGAACATTATCTTTGTCTTCTGCATATTCATCTTCAACCCAATTCTTGCACTTTCTCGATGAAGGTCCTCAATAATTTGTTGTAATTCCTCTCCCTTGTTGCTCAATAGGACAATGTCATCTGCAAACCGAAGGTTGCTGAAATATTCGCCATCGATCCTCACTCCTAATCCTTCCCATTCTAAGAGCTTGAATACTTCTTCTAAGCATGCAGTGAATAGCATTGGAGAGATTGTGTCTCCTTGCCTGACCCCTTTCTTGATAGGTATCTTTCTACTTTTCTTGTGGAGAACCAAGGTAGCTGTGGAATCCTTGTAGATATTTGCCAATATATTCACGTATGCCTCCTCCACTCCTTGATTACGCAATGCCTCTATGACTGCTGATATCTCTACTGAATCGAATGCCTTTTCATAATCTATGAAAGCCATATAGAGAGGTTGATTGTACTCCGCAGATTTCTCGATTACCTGATTGATGGCATGGATATGGTCCATCGTAGAATATCCCTTCCTGAAGCCAGCCTGTTCTCTTGGTTGACTGAAGTAAAGTGTTGTCCTGATTCTATTGGAAATTATCTTGGTGAATATTTTATACAATACTGAAAGCAAGCTAATGGGTCTGTAATTCTTCAATTCTTTAACGTCTCCCTTCTTATGGATAAGTATAATGTTGGCGTTCTTCCAGCTCTCTGGTACACTTGAAGTTGTGAGGCATTGCGTATAAAGGGCCGCAAGCTTTTCAAGCATGATATCTCCTCCATCTTTGATTAAATCTACTGTTATTCCATCTTCTCCAGGCGCTTTTCCCCTGGTCATGTCTTTCAAGGCCCTTCTAACTTCATCGCTAGTTATAGAAGGAGCTTCTGTATCCGGTTCATCACTATTTCGAATGGAAGAAGCTTGGCTGTTTTGGCTACTGTACAGGTCAGTATAGAATTCTTCTGCTGCTTTTACTATGTCATCAGCACTATATATATCATCAGCTAAAAGTACACGACACGCACGCACGCACGCACGCACGCACGCAGGGACAGCGTCGCCGTCTGCCAATAGTTCACGAGCTAAGCCCGCGAGTAAATAGGGAAATCGGGGACGCTTTCCGCGCCTACGCCGGGTGCAGAAAATAGGGACGAGGTCGTTTGGGGAGCACTGGCAAGGAAATGGGGACAATCCGACGCGTAAGCTTAAAGGAGGAGACGAAATGGGGCAGCAGGGGGAAACAGAAAAGGACAACGCGATGACTTCGAGCCAGGCAGATAATCCTTCCGCAAGGCGAAATACTGACAGAAAGAAAGAAATAAAGAAAACAAAGCGCTACAGGAAGCGGCTACGGAGCGACAAAGCACTCTGCACAAGGTTCGCTACGGCCGAGTGATCGGCGAAATACTTGGCGAGCACAACTATAGGACGAGACGGATGTGCGCACGGTTGGAAGTCACGTAAGTCATCGTAAACGAAGATATTAGCGCGAGCTGGTTTTGTAGAAGAACGCGAACTTCTCAAAAAGTCAATAGTTACTTTTTTTAAAGGCGAGAGCGACGTCTCTAGCTGCGTGTAGAAACGACACGACGGAAAAGCAAGAAACAAGCGCCAATTTAACCACGAAACGGCCGCAACAGGTATACCAACGAGGGGATAGGTATAGATTGCGATATCTCGATAGACAAAGGTGATTTGTCATTCGGCAATAGTAGCAATCACGATGCCCTCAAAAATAAAGAAAAACACTGAACACGGCAGATTTCTCAGACATTTCTGAAAAAAAAAACGTAAATAAACCCAAATGAAACCCAAAAATATGCAACGCCGCACAAAAGACGACACCGCGCGGTATTAACGTCTCATCGCATCTTTTAACTACATGTTTCTAAAACATCCGCCTCAGTGTTTCAAAGCATTGGCGTTGTGGGGGCCAGCGCAAGGCCATGGATTCGATTCCGGGCCAGGATAGCCGCATTCCGATGGGGTCGGAACCCGAGGTGGTCACAATTCATTAGGACACCTTCACCATGCAGGATTCCTCATATAGCCGACATGCGCAGTTACGGAACCTCCCCCACCACCCCCCTACACACATACACACATAAGTCACACATTAGAGTTGTATAGTGCGTCCGGTATTCCGCAAAACGCAAGCGGACTGGGCAATTTGCCGGATGGGCGGAGGCGCACGCGTGAATGCGCATCCGCCCATCCGGCAGAACGCCCAGTCCACCTGCGTTTAGCGGAATACCGGACACACTGCACAACTTTCTATTGATTACCAATGCTATAGGTTAGTTCAGTAGATTTTGTGGGTTTTGATGCGCATGATTTAGTGGCACCAGGGTCACGTCTGGCCACAGGCCGCCACTTTCGCATGTACACTTCGTAGCTTTTTTTGCACATGATTGCATGCACTCTTCGCTCCCTTCCGACAGCTTTGTTGACTGTGCCATAAGCACAATAAAAGGTTGGCTCACAGGTGAAAAATCACATTATACGTAATTTTTCACCTGTCCCGTGCCGGCGCTGTTACTCTATTGAAATCAGTGCAGTCTGTCAACTCACATGGGGAAATCATTAAGGCGCACGTCATCTGAAATGCACGCAGACTCGGGAAGCGTTAACAGCGCTTCTCAGCCCTTAGTGAGACAAATCGATAATACAGACTCATTAGGACTACACAGCTCTTGCGAAATGTGCTTTCCGACGCCTTTTTAAGTGTGTTCTGCTCTGTCTCTCTTTTCCAGGCTCAATAAACCCATCAGTTGCCGCCCCAGACGAAGCCTATATACTTCCGGATATTCTTGTCCTGTCCTTGAGACGTGCGTTTCCAACATCGATAACCAATTAGCCGACTAAGACCTCAAGGGCGAGGGGGCTGGAGACAGCGCAATTTCAAAGGAACTTGTGAAAAAGGAGCCTATGCATGGCTGGAACAGCAATGTCACACTGCAGAGCGAACGTGGGCTTGAGGGACGGGGAGTTGTTGAGGATCTGCGTTTCCGGAAGTGCCGGTAAGACATTAATGAAGCATACTATGTTGAAATGAGTTTACTGGCCCAAAAGCAACTGAACATGTGCCGCGCCAGGGACAAAGTTATGATAACACGGTGATAAAGATCAATAAAGTGGGAACGAAAGAAAACTTGTGTTGCTCTAAAATAGCGACCGAGATAGCGACCGACCCAACAGGCAGCCACGCAAAACCCGGGAAAATAGGCAAAAGAAAGCTTCGGTTTAAAAAATGCAAGGATGTGGAAGAGACCGTTGTTTGTTTACGCAAGGAAGACGGCTGAAAGCGTCCCAGATATATTGCGCTCGCAAAGGGCACTTGAAAGGAGAAAGGAGACCATGCGGCGGGACGAAAAACACTAAATCACGGACATCTCGATGACAGCTGGGGCCGCCATATAACGACCAAATCTTGCTCCCAGATCAAATCGGAAGGCGGCCGGCCAAAAGGACTCCACAAACCACACCCCACTCACATCCTGAAATGGTATATATCAACTTTCAGACATCTCAGCGGAATTGCATTCCATTCCTAGGTTGCTACTTCACGAGTGCTTGCAATGAATGTATGTATGTATGTATGTATGTATGTATGTATGTATGTATGTATGTATGTATGTATGTATGTATGTATGTATGTATGTATGTATGTATGTATGTATGTATGTATGTATGTATTGTATGTATGTATGTATGTATGTATGTATGTATGTATGTATGTATTGTATGTATGTACAGTCAACCACAAAAGTTTGCGGACCACGCGAGCGCGTGGCCAAGAGCCTCTTCGCGACACTTCCGCTACGTCACCAGCGATCGACAGCAGCGCTACGTTGAAGACGCATCCCTCCTTAAATCTATGGCCTGTCTATTTTCGCACTGTGCGCAAATATTTTCTACCTATCTCTTTCAACGTGACGCGCTCTTTGTTAGCCAGGGCTACTTGCTTATATTTTGAGAGCAGAATATCAGTACAAGTATAATCAGACAGCGTATTCTTCGGCTGTTATCAGTTCTATTTTCGCGTAGCCACGCTGTTTTTTTTTCGTGAGTGCGTGAGTGAGCGGTGAGGCAGCCATGGGACACAGATGCTTAGTCAGTAGGCAGAATTTTTCCGTTCCTCCCCCATCGCTAAGTGACAGTAGCGGCCGGGATTTGATCGCCTGCGCCCAGGTTTTGCTGCGCAAAGCCCAAACCACCGCGCTGCTATAGTGGTTACATATAGAAAAATAAGAAATAATCGGGTGCGATGACTCTTTTTATAACCCTTTGCGACACGGCGTCCTCGTTTGGGGACTCGAACTTCGGAGGCGCGTCCCACGCCACGTGTTTCTTCAAATGACCTAAAACTCAGTGTGCACATTCGTGTCAGCTTCCTGATGGGACAACTAGCGGTCAGTTAACTTCATTGTCCTGCGTATTGCTGCAGATGATCACTTTGCTGGAGACACTACCATGTTAGACAATCGTTCGACGTGCCGCGTTCCAAGACCAACGTCAAGAGTATTTTTTTTCTCCGGTCGACACGAATACAACCGAAAAAGCAAGTGTGCATGCGTTTCGGGCCTAATATTTGATTCTTTTTATGCAAGCATTGAAGCTGACAGATTTCAGAATAATTAGATAATGAGTTATACGCTAATTAATTTTTTTACTGAAACTCGCACAAAACAGCACATTGCTTCGTCTTCTTTCTTGGAATGTAATAGTGAGCGTCTTGAAATGATGCCATGCGCATTTGACGCATTTGCAGACAGTGCATCATAATTCGTGTCTGAAGGGGATGAATTTATTCCCAAGACATTTACAGAAGTGTCATGAAACATAGGTCTCTCAATGATCTAGTAGGAAGTGAAATGTCCGCCGTTTTCTAGCACCTTATTGATGCGTGTGGGCATCGACTCGTACAAAGATTCAGTAATCTCCGGTCGACCGCGCAGGCTTTCCCATTCTTGTGCGATCGCTTGCCACAGAGTATCGGCCGTGCGGCCGCGGTTGGCTCGTGTGGACAGCCGTTTCTTCAACATGCCCCAGACATTTTCTATGGGATTCAAGTCGGCGCCACATGGAGGCCACTCAAGCTGGCAAACAGCATGTTCTGCTAGCAATGACTGGACGATACGTGCTTTATGGATCGGGCTGCGGTCGTGTTGAAAAAAATAGCAGCCGTCGCTGAAGGGACCGTCCAGCGCATACGGAACGAGGTGTCTAGTGATGACGTCGCAGTACCGTGACGCAGTGAAGGGCCCTTCCAGACGCACAAGGGTACCAAGGCCATCTTTGCTGTTTGCTCCCCACACACTCACGGAACACCGTCCACTGGATAGAACACTCTGTGTGTAATTAGGCAGATATCTGCAAGAAATAGCATACAATTGGGTTCCAGCGGCGCGTCTAAAAATGTTGTGATTCCTCTTGCGTATGAACTTTATAATGCTGTTATAGAGTTACAATAGAAAACGTGCAAACATCATTAGATAGTACTGAAAGACCCACTGGCAGCTTTTAATTAGCTTCAGAGTAAGTAGTACTATGAAACAATCGTTAATGTTTTCAGCATAATACCACTACAGAAAAATCTCGTAATGTCCAAAAGCTCATTTTACGTGAAACATGTTGTGATGCAGAATTAGCTTCGTGAATTAACTGCCAATACACTGTAAACACACCTGCAGTTTAGTGGACGCCAAACCCGCTTCCGTTGGTCCCAGCGCGTGGAAAAAGTTGACTCGTCGCTAAAGATGACATCGCCCCATTTCTCTGTTGTCCAATCTTTCATTGCTGTAGCGAACATGAGTCGTTCTTGTAGCTGGCTGTCTGAGAGGCAGGGCTTCTGTGCTGCTACGAAAGACTGCAGGCCAAGCTGACTCAGCCTTCTTCTTACAGTCTCAGACGATACCGTGAGCGAGAGCGCTTCTCGGATATCCTCTGCACTTTGAAAAGGATCAGCCACGATGGCGGCCGTAATCAGGCGGTCCTCTTCCTCAGTCGTGGCCCTTGGACGCCCACTGCGCTCCATATCTGTGAATCTGTCATCGTCGCGGAAAGCTTGAATAATCCTATTCACGGCAGTCCGGCTCCTGTTGGTTCGGCGGCAGATTTCGCGCTGAGGTATTCCCTCTATAAATAAACGCACAATGTGCCTTCTTTCGTCAAGTGGAACACGCAGCGGCATCTTTCCAAATAGGCAATCACCGCGTGGCCTGAAGCAAGTCTACTACGTTTTCAGCGACTGATGCGAAGATGCGCCTATGTGTGAAAGAAAATTTTCTATGCATCCGCTTTTTCTTTATTTTAACACGAAAGTGTTTTATGCCGGGGTCCACCAAGACTTCACTGACGTATTTCCGTCACGGAAATACGTCATAGAACATAATACAAAGGAAGAAACCAGAAGAAAAAGTTCCACAAACATGCAAAATTTGGAAATCGAACCCACGACCTCTCGGTCCGCGACGATAGATCGCCGAGCGTTTAACCCATTGCGCCACAAACGCATTTGCAGAGAGCTACACAGACGCGCCTTATATATCTAACACTCCTCCGTGTACCCGCGCTCTTGCTCGGGGCGGTGCCGCCGCCTACGAGCAGAAAAGAGAAGTACTGCATTATGACACTAACGCGCACCGACAGTGAACGGTTCGGTGGTCTCAGCACTACGACGCCTCGATGCCAGCATTCGAAGGGACGCTGGCATCAAGAAGCACTACCAACGCCACCTAGGTGGCGTTCACCGTACTCAGCACAGCGGAGCGTGGCCTCCGCAATTAGCTCTGAAAATGTTTCTGAAGTTGATCGCGGAGGCTGCAATTACGACGCGCTGTACGCGCTGATTTGACTCGGTGACGATTCAGTTACGTGCTTTGTCTTGCGCGTTGTATTAGTGTGTCAGTTACGTGCTTCGTCTTTCGCGTTGTGCTAGCGTGTGCAGCGTAGTGCAGCTTCCATATGCACGACGGTTGCTCATGGTCATCGACGTTGGTAGTCGTGATGGAGGAGACGTGCCACCAGGCGTCAGCGTGGGTGCATCAACGCCTAAGGGCGCTTTAGCCACAAAACACCAATAGACATTATATATCAATGTGCAATAAACATTACACTACTTCTGTGAAGACACGTTTCACTTTCGTGTTCTATACGGATTCCTATATAAGAGGGATCAACCACATTTTTTGATGACAGTGAAACACCTCCCTACCCTTTCTCTCAAGACGCAGAAGCAGCAACACTCATTGGACCAAGATGCTGCCAACCAAAGTGCGCCAGTAAACGTCGCGTAAAAAAATCGTCGCAGCGCTTCGTGAAACTTATCTACCCACTGGCACACCAGTCGACAAAGGTTGCAGTGATTGCTCCGATACTGCTATCAAGCCAGATATGTGGCGGTCTTATCGCAGACAGCGCTCTGCGTCAACACAACGAACTAACAATGTCATGCACGGGAATAAAAAATTAACAGGCAGGCGAGTACCAAGAGGGCTCATATCCGGGAGAGCGCCCCTGTCGCCGCTAGGTGGCGTACCGCTAGGTGGCGCGGATAGGCAGTCTGGCACGCGCTCGCGTGGTCCGCAAACTTTTGTGGTTGACTGTATGTATGTATGTATATGTATGTACGTACGTATGAATGTATGTATGTATGTATGTATGTATGTATGTATGTATGTATGTATGTATGTATGTATGTATGTATGTATGTATGTATGTATGTGTGCATGCATTCATGCATGCATGCATGTATGTATGTATGTATGTATGTATGTATGTATGTATGTATGTATGTATGTATGTATGTATGTATGTATGTATGTATGTATGTATGTATGTATTTTGCGCGGCAGTCTAGCGGTACTTCCTGACCGCGCATTCGTTGATTTGAGCATTTTTGACTCGTCAATCCATATTCTGTGAACCGCTACACACTGATCCGTACGTCTGCGTTTGGTTATTTCATTTCGTCGGTGTGTCGAGCGCTCCCGTGCTGTGTGTGTTCGACTGGCGATGCCTACCTGACGAATATCTGCGCGTCTGGCCGTCCGTTCGCCTGTCCGCACTTCTAGACTAAGACAGACAGCTCTCGGATAGCGCGATCATATCGTTCGCAGAACTTCGAGTGGCATGACGCGGGCGAGTGAAACGCGAAATTATTATAGAGGAATAAGGATGACGTAGTGCCGCCGCTAAAGAATCTCGATGACGGAAGGCCATGAAAAACGACGCCCGTCTTCGCGCTGCTTTTGAACCACTTGTTTTGGCGGAGCCCGGTGACGTACCTGCCAACCTATGAAAGTTAAAATTCGTGAAATCTCGCGGACACGACACCGATGGAGAGCGTGAGAGAGAGAGAGAGAGAGAGAGAGAGAGGTAGGTCTGTTGTACGGTTCTATTTTTTTTTTTGTACGTTCGCAATCAGTGTCACTCACTTTCAAAACATAAAACGCATGTGCAGTGTATCACATAATTTATGAAAGAGAAAGCACGAACTCGTGATTCCAGGGTTTCTAAATAATTTGTTAGATGAATAAGCTCATTAACTAATGAAAACGCAGTTCCTTTTCCAGTCACGCAAAACGGGTCGACGGCGGATTTTTATAGCCCGTTTTCAGTTTTCGGCCTAGCAGGGCTGATTGTTAACACACAACTCTCGTCTACAGACTACATTCCTCCATCTAACTGCACCCCCCCCCCCCCCCCCCACTCCTTCTTCCAACAGGAGGAAGCGTGAGGACAAAGGCTTTCCGCGAATTCCTCCGAACATTTTATGCCCCCATGGTTTTCATACACCCAACAAATGTAGTAATGCATTGTTGTCTTTACTGGGGCCGAACCCTTGCAGAGGCCGGAGTTGGGGGTGGTAAAGGCGAAGCTGTTGATGGGAACAATACTTTATTCTAGTAAACTGCCGGCGAGAATTCCTTGATTGAAAAATACCTTTCTTGCGCAGGCGCAGAGCATTTTTGCATATGGTCCATTGTACGGCGCCTACTAAATCAATAGAACTTCCTTTACTTGTGGGATTTCGGTCATCTTTCCTGGCCTTTATTTTCTCCCACGCGTTATCTTTGGCGACAAAAAAAAAAAGAAGGAATTATAGGTCTGACAATACACCAACATAATAGGCAAGGCAAACAAAAGAAAACAAATAATACTGACGCAGAAAGAGAGGAACAAACCAAGAAACTTTCGACAGGTCGCGGCCTTCTGTAAACAAGTGGCGTGCCATAAAGGAGCATTCAAGAGCAAGCACACAATAGACAGTTTTTGTTTAGCGTGTTTGGCGTAATAGCGGGCTTAGCGGAATAGCGGGTTCTAAATGCGCATGCGCAGGACGCTAAGCGCCCCATAGCGTTTAGCGTACGCACGCTATTTCTCAGACTTAACGTTACCGTCTTTGCGTGGTTAACTTAGTCTACGTAAAACATAAAGCTTAACATAAAACATAAAGCGTAAAACGTAAAGCTTCGAGATAAATTTGGCATTGGTTTTGTAGAATTCACCTGATTCGCAGCAAATGACTGTGTAAACGGTTTTCACTTAGTTTGAGGCCACTTCGATGAAGGAGTACTATGGATCACCTGGTGGATTTTTCGAGATCGCGTCTCGTTTCGAAAGGGTCGAGGCTTAATGAAAAGAAACGGTGATGAAGATTATGACGACGACGATTATTTATTGGCAGCTCCTTTGACACGAGGCGGTGACAAATAGTCACCTAACCTGCTTGATTTAAACAAGTATATTGTACATACCTTTCATTCTAGCGTTTTATCCTCGAAACTTCTCTAGCTACCTTGTATCGTTACCTATGCCTGTAAAGGGTCCGGTCGTATCAATTTCTTCCCTGCTTTCTTTCAAGCAATACTCTAAAAGTCTCTGACTTTATTTTGACTACCGACCGGCTGATGATTCCGTCCACATTAAATCCAAGCGCTTCTGGAAGGTTTATGTTACCTCCGGGTACCACTGGGTGAATGCCTTCGCATTCCATTAAAATGTGCTGAACGGTCTTTGGAGTTTTGCTCCCGCATACACGTCCCTCATCTTGTTGCAAATATTTGCTCCGGTATGTTTTTGTCCTTAGGCAACCAGCTCGAGCCTCAAATAGCAATCCACTGCTTTTTGTGTTGTCGTATAGATTTTCCCGACAAATTTCTTTCTTCCCATTCTTGTAAATCTCCATGGTCCTTTTTGTTTCCATTCTTGGCATCCAATTCGCTGTCTTTGTTTCTGTCACTTCATTTCTGATGAGAGAGAGAGAGAATAAACATCTTTAATGTATAAATGCAGCTTTGGAGAGGCGTCCTCATTCCAGGATGCCTTGAGCTCGGGCCGCGTCCTGGGCCCTCGCAATCAGCCGTTGCTGATCTTCGAGGTCGGAGCTGATGACTCCTGGTTGTCTATTTATGCTTTCAATAACCCTGTACTTGGCTGCCAATTTTCTTGACCTCTTCCTCCCGTCTGTGTGCACGCTTTTCAGGTACAGATACTTGTGCATTTTAGCCTCCCATTTATTTTGATCCATGTTCCAGAGTCTTCCTTCAAAACTAATTTTGCTCAGCGCTTCTCTGACTTCAAACGAGGCCCAACCCATGTCACCCTGCACAGACTCATTTCTGGTTTTGCCGCGGGCTCCCAAAGCCAGCCGGCCTACCGATCTTTGGTTAAATTCCGACCCCGACAAGACATTCGATTTGAAGCACCGAATGGCACTTGCGAATGTTCGCACTGGCACGATTACTCCTTTCCAGATTCTACGGAACACCTCATATATTTGTGGCCCTAAAGTGCCCTGCTTCATTATTGCTGCATTCCGCTTCCCCTTTATTTTCAGATTATCTTGGTGGGTGTGCTTGAGTAAGTCTTTCTTTCGTTTACGTATACGCCGAGTACTTATATTACTTAACTATGGGTATGACTTGCTGTTGAATCGACACCACGTAGTTACTCGTCTCTTCATTAAGGATCATAATTCCCGATTTCTCTGTGCTAAATATAAGACCTTGATATAATACCTTGAAATATAAGACTTCGCTGCGTTGCCACATATATTCGCAAGTGTCTGTGAATCTCTTGCACTGTCTCTTGCACTAACACTATGTCGTCCGCATACATCAGTCCGGGGACGTCATTGTCCATTACGCATGTAGCATAAGTCAAACCCTAATTCACTGTTCTCCAGTCGTCTTTTTATGCCCATGACATGAAAAGTGAACAATAATGGAGACAGAGGTCATCCTTGCTTCAGTCCTTGGTGAATTTACACCACTTCATTAGATTTTCGGCCTTGCCATACAATTTCGACTCGGTTGTCTATATATATCCCTCAGCAGCTCCACGAAATTGCCATCTATGCCTTCGTGCTTGAGAATACCTCATAACAATTTCCGGTCTACGTTGTCGTAGGCTCCTTTAATACCTAGAAAGGCTAGCCATAAAGGTCTGTTCTGAGCAACTGAAATCTCTATGCGATGAGTTAGTAAAAACATGTCCTCTAAGCGTCTGCCTGGCCTGAACCCATTCTGTAGTTCCCCCAGTACATCATTTTCCTCCATCCACTTCGACGGTTCTTATTTTATGGCTTGCATTGACATTCGATATATCACCGACGTTACCGTAACTGGCCTGTAGGAGCACGTCTTATCGATATCACCTTTGCCTTTGTAGATGAGGCTCAACTTACTTTCACGCCATCCAACCGGAATTTTCTTCCCCTTGCTCTATGGCATTAGTCATCAGTGCTTTGGTCCTCGGAACGAGGTTTTTGATTAACTGTATTGAGATTTGATCCTGTGGCCGTGTAATTAGGGACATTTTCTTTTGCTTTTATCCAGAAAACGCTTTCTATGCTAAATTGTGATCTCTCAGGCTTCTTTGTTGTTGCTGGATCTGTTTGGGCCTGAACTACGCTTTCATGTGTGCCGAAGGTATCCCTAATAACGTCTCTGATGTAACGCAGCGCATCGTCTCTTATGAAGACGTTACCGTCTTCATCCCTTAAAGCCATTCGCGAATTTTTAGTGGAAGCTCCGAGTGCTCTTTTACATCGTTCCAAAATCTTCTTGGCGCGCCTTTGTTTGTTTTGCGAATGTTATGCACCCAACGTTCACTTGCGCATTTAATTTTCTCTTGCACGAGCTCACTCGCCACCCTTTTCTTTTCTCGGTATGTATTCCATCTAGGAGCACCTCTTCTTCGTGTAATCCCAACTTTTAGGGGCGAAGCTCCTTATAGCGGCACCCGTTCGTCTCCGTCGTCGTAGTAGTAGCGTGTAACCAGTCTGAGAAAAATGAGAAAAAAAAATTCCGAAGTTGTGTCCGTAGCGCGGAATCGAACCAGGGACCCCTTGCTTCCGAGCGCGCGGCGTTAGCCCACTACGCCACGAAGCGGACATGGACACACGCACCACGATGACAATAAATACCCAACATTAACGAAAGGCCGCGTTTCTAGCGCGTTTCTAACGCGTTTGTGCTAGCGCGTTACGGCCCGTGTAAGAAGCTGGTGTAAGACGCTGTGGCCTCTCCGCCTTACCTTCAACGCGTTTCGAACGCGCTGCCCAAGGCGGTGGCAAGTCAAGTTCAAGTCGAGGAGCGTTTATGAATACGGGGGGTATACTCTCTCAGCAGTCATGTGATGGCGTCGGCAAACGCGGTGCACGTTCCGGCATGTGTAAATGGCTGCGTAAGACGCTGTGGCCGCTCCCCCTTACTAGAGAGTACTGCACGTTTCTAACGCGTTTGTGCTAGCGTCCCCTTAAGCGGGAGATCCGATGATTCCCTCCGGAGCTTCGCCCACTCATCATCATTCACCCCGTGGATATGCTGTGATTTTTTTGGCTTCTCGATGAGCCCTTGACACCTGCTCACGCTTTTTGAGTAGCTGAGGTTTTCTACACATGCTTTTCATGTATACATCTGCTAATTGTATACATTTCTTAGCTCTTTTTTCTCTTCCTAAAAATGAAGCTACATATCTATCTACCTTGTACCGCTACCTATGACTAAGAGATCCGGTCGCATCAATTCCTTTTTTGCTTTTCTTCCACCAACACTCTAAACGTCTCTTGCTTATCTCGACTGCTGACCGGTTGATGCTTCCGTACACTTCAAACCCAAGCTCTTCTGGAAGATGTAGGTTACCTACGGTTCTCGCTGGGTTAATCCCTTCACATTCCATTAGGATGGGCTGAGTGGTCTCCGGATTTTGCTGTAGCGTACTGCAGTGCCTTGTATTTGCTGGAGCAGATAGCAAGGCACTGCCCTTCGTGTTATCGTACAGATGTTCCCTTCTAATTTCTGTCTTCTCAGTCTTCTAAATCTAAGGCATCCTGATCTCGCTTCGAAAAGTAAGGAGCTTCCCTTTGAGTGATCATAAATTGCTTCTTTCCTGATTTCGTTTTTTTTTTTTCCTTTGAGGTAGTTAGTCATAGCAGATTTCTCTTCCATTGCCGGCACGCAGGAGATTGTCTCAGCCTGTCTGATTTTGCGTTTGACGTTCTTTGTTGCCATGTTACTTACTATACCGGTCGCATACTTGGTGGTAAGCTTCCTAGTTCTTTTCCTACACTGCGAATCAATGTTTTCTTTTTTTTTTTTCCTGTACAAATATCCGAACACTCCCGTAACCCATTTACTTTCTTCCATATTCCTCAGTCCTTCTTCAAAATCAATTTTACTCTGAGCTTCCCTCACTTCAAAACTTGTCCAGCCCATATCGTTCGTTTCGGAAGCACCCACAAAGCTTAGCGAACAGATATAATCACTTAGGTGCACTATGTATGAGAAATTCAAAGGGTAATGAAATAGCGTCGACGCGTAAGCTACGCAATCACGCTACACTAAAACTCGCTTTCTGCAAAGTTCGTGTGCGGAACGGTAACGCTGTTTCCCTTAACCCCGATATTACGATAACGTTAAACGAAAACTGCCTAATGACAGGCACACCCCTGTCGTGACAGCTAGTCGATAGAAGGGGAAAAAAAAAAGGTGCGTTCAGATTGGCCGTTCTCAAACGAGGTCTTCCCTGACAAAGCAATCGAGAGTATGAAAGACACGGCTCTTTAGTTATCGCTTCCTGACGTTTTCATTCTTTCTTTTCCTATATCCCCTCTCTATAGTGCTTACGCTGCGCCGTCTGTTCAAGACGTGTACACAAGGGCACGCGTCGTCGAATGACGTCAGACACACGCCATTGCACAGCGCGCTGGAAACGCAGGAAGTCTGGCTCGTGACTCGATAGGCTTATGATAAGATTCATCAAGGGGGGAAAATGGAGACTGGGTTGGATCAAAGGACCGGATACGCAGTGTCACTCTATGCAGAGCGTTTTCCAACGGGAGGCCCTGGCTTACGGTACTAGGACTTCATTTCAATTGCATGTTTTATTTTCCTTTCAAAGAACGTGAAAGCCTAAACAAAAGGCGGATAGGACTGACGAGGAATCGACTCCCTTACAGAATTTCTGGCATCGTGGCAGTAATAAAACAAAGAACGAAACTTGTAGCGCGAAACTCTTTCCGGGGTGCACGAGGAACAGTCTACATTAAACAACATTTTAGCGCGGACAGCAATTACTACGATGCATGCGATAAACACGCTGATAACAGTACATCCATACCATTAAAGCACAGAGGTATACAATACACGTTATGGAAAGTGAAATTAACTTTGATTTATATGTTCTTTAAGATATGCTTGAACTTTTTGTAAGATAAAAGCTGTATTGAAGAGAAGAATGATTAGCCATAGCCTTTGACGCCACATCGCAGAGTTATTTATTTATTCATTTTGCTGCGATTAGCACGAACTCTTGGGATTGCCCTTGGGTAGCGCCCATTCCTAACATTTACGGCCTCTTTTGTATTTCTGGCATACAAGCGTGTTTTGTTAGTGTACGCCAGTCTCCCTTTGTGTTCTTCTGTGTTACTATGCACCAATTTAACAATCATGCATGCAAATTTAAATCATCCTCGCTATAGTGTTAGTGTCACATTGCTTAGTTGTGCGATTTGTAGTTAGTTTTCTCTTTCTCTCTCTCTCTCTCTCTCTCTCTCTCTCTTTGTGTTTGCAATTGTAAAGATTTTACTCCCTATCCTTCTTCAATAAGTAACCATCAGAGCTCTCTTGCAAATTTTTTTTCTTACATGCAGCATATACAAAAGCCTACGTCGCTGTGACTTGCGCTTTTTTTCCGGTTTCGGTTGATGACAATCTCGAAGAGGCTTGTAGCTACGACCTTGCCTCATAAAGACACGCATTAATTTCGAGACGAAATCACTAGCATCCCGTTGTTATCACAATAGCAGTCGCATTAAGACCTTTATTATGAAATATCGGGAAATGAATAAGGGAGTGCAACCACTGTACGTATTTAGAGAATAAGTCACGTTAAAATGAGGACCAAAATGCAATAAACGGTGCCACCAAAGCCAAGCTCAATTTTTTTTCTTCTCATTCCTTTTCACATTCACCGCGAACTGATTTAAAAGGTGAGGGCGGTGGAGATGATGACTATGATGATGATGTTTACTGGTATCCTTTTGGTAACGGGGCGGAGACAAATGGTCACCTAGCCTGTTTGATTTAAACAAATTTTAGTACATTTAACGCCATCTAGCCTTTTATTGCGATAGCAATTATATCGACACTCCAAGCGCATTTCTGCCGTCAGCGTCGCCGTGAGGTTCCGTATAAAGTCCAACGGCGATAAAATCGTCGCCGCGCGCCGTACGCTGCGTGTGCGAGTGAAAGCGTACGAGGGTGAGCCGGCAATCGCGGCTCAATGTAGCTCACGCGACGGAGAAAGGCAGGCCGGAAGCGCGCGGACTTCTTTCGCGTGCGAGGCACGGGGGCGAGGCGACGGAGAGGGAGGGCGGGGTGCGTTCTGCTACGTCGGCTGCTGCTCACAGCGCAGCCGCGCGGGCGCCGTATCTTGAAAGCGATCTGCGATGGGGACAAAGTGCATGCGCCGAGTGCCGTTAGCTTCGTATGCGCTGTGCTTTCGACGTTCGCGTTGAAGGAAGACGAGAGACAGCGCGAAGGTTTAATTTGCCCGCTGCTGCTTGCGCGCTTTCTCACCCCTGCGTTTTCACGGCGAGTTTCCGCGGTCATCGAGCGAGATGTGTTCATGTTCACCTGTGCGCGCGTGACACCATGCTTGTCTATTTAGTTAGCAAACGAATATTTACAACTTTATAGGGCGGCCGATAAAACTAATATCCTTAAATTCGTATAGCTCTCTACTAATTTGCTATCGCAATCGACGCTTCGCCTTTCGGGCGAAACTGCGACTTTCTTTATTTTACCCTTCTTATCTCGATCTTAATAAAACCTCTATCACTATATTGTACCGTTACCAACGCTTGCAATGATTCCTCCTTTTTACTCTAACCATCGCTTACTTTATCACGGCTGCTGACCAGTTAATCTTCATATCTGTTTTGAATCACACTGGACGAATATCTTGACATTCCATTACGATGTCATCTACTTTACAAGCGGACGAGAGAAAAAAAAAGAAGACGAGGAGGCTAGTCTTAAATCAATGTACGATGCGCATTACCATTTGCTTTCAATTACTTGTGGCACCTTTTTAATCATGAGACGTTGTGTTCACGCAAATGTCTCAGTCTTGTCGAGCCCTGAGCATCATCATAATGAGCGTTCCCTTGTTGTTATGAACAATCATAGTTTCTAATAATTCATTGTTGGACGCTTCCCTTCTGGTCAAAGCATTGCAATGAACACTTGCGATGCGACTATCATTACTTAAAAAAGAGAGGAAAAAAAACAGAATATCCTGGACATCTTTGGCTTGAAGGATTTAAAATGGCGTTCGAGAAGGGCTTCAACATTCATTAACGCGCACAATTATGTCACTCCAAAGAGAGATTTTCCGTATACCGAAAGTGGATACTCAGCCCTTGATAGGATAGATTTATAAATTTTATACGGCCACGGCGGCGGCATTTCGATGGGGGCGAAATGCAATCAACGCCCGTGTATCGTGCATTAATTGCGGGCACATTAAACAAGCTCAGGTGGTCAAATTTATTTCGAAGTCCCTCACTACGGCATGCCTCATAATCACAAGGTGGGTTTGGCACGCAAATGAAACACAAGAATTAAAAAAAATTATTCGTGTACTACAATAAAATTATTGGATTACATTAACTGTCAACAATGAAACGACCGCTGCACCAATGACAAACGAAAGACGTTCTCACCACCACCTTTATAGACTAGCCCATAAATCCAGCCCTTCACATACACATCTGGTCCTCCTTGATTTTATGACAGTTTCGAGCATACGTACTTCCTCGCAGCTTAAGTACACGGCCAAGGGATTCCGCGATAAGACCAATTTTGAGGCCTCAAATTCAAATTGTGGACTTTGCACTAAAAAAATTGACAATGGGAACCTTCCAGTGTACTCGTCAATTTCAGTTTGTGCGTCTAACTACGATGGAATTCTTTTCTTTGTTTCTTTTTTAGCATCTAGCGACATTCTGCTTCTCAAGGAGCACACCATAAGTCGGTCTCAGGCAACCGGAAGTTAAGGTGTCTCCGAAACCTTGAGAATAATACTGCGTCACAAAATTCGTAAAGTACGACACAACCTGCAGACATGACATCATCGGATTGTAATTTTAACGTACGAGAAAGCACAATTCTGTTACGCGGAAACTCAAAATTACACTAGCCCTGGAGACGAAAATATTTCTTTGTCGACGCGACGGTGTACACGCACGGACGCAGAAAACTTGTCGGGGTAGCCATAAACAGCTTGGCTGTAAAAGAATAACGCGCGAACAAGAAAGGCAGGCGTAGTTTCCTGTAGCGTTGTGTATTCTTATCGGCGTAATTGCATGCTGTCCAACAGTCACAAAATGTTCGAACAGTTCTAATACGGAAACAGCTTACATGCGTGACTGACAACTGTTCAGCGTCGCCGATGCGAGGTGTACCAGCGCCGTTCGCGCCATTTCTCGCTGGAAACGCTAATGCGCCGACTTGGAGTGCGTCTGTGCTTACCTGCAAACAGCAACAAAGAAAAGCACAAACAGAGACTGAGTGTTGCACCGAGGAAACATGCCAGAAAAGCACATCACGAGCAGATGCTATATTTGACGACTTCAGAATCAGAATTAGTTTATTCGTGTCAAAAAACGGGGATAATTCGTGATTTGTATATCACGAAGGAGGTCCCGTAGTTGGAAACTGAAATGGGACCTCCTGTGCATGATGACAAGAATTATCAATGCAAACAACATGGAAAAAGGGGGTTTACGGGGTTTTATGGCGCAAAGGCCAAATATGGCCAAATGGCGCCGAGCAGTGTTGATCGAGCCGTGAATGGAGTAATGGAGTGCTAATGATAGGAGTAACATGGCTGTATGGGGGCCTAAAAAAAAAAAAAAAACGTTCGCTGTAAATTGCGTAAAATATACTACATGTAGTAATAGTATGACAATGGCTGCAGTGAGGTATGAAAGGAGCATAAAAGATACGCCACGGGCAGATAACATGATTAAGGGGACTTAAAAGCATAAAAACTACTTGTTTACTGGTAGCTCTACTGGCTATAACAGGGCGCTTGAAGGCAAGGGCATGGCTGCACGTGCATTGCTAGATATATATAGCTATCACATCCACAGCCTCTGATCAGAGAGGCTGTGCTACGTGTTCATTGGACTGCTAATGTGCTGTCTTTTTCCTTAGAACACTTAGGCAGCATCGCATTAATCAGAGCTAAGTCAACCGAGGCGAAACAATATGCAGGTCCCGCGCACGCGCTGAATTGAATTGAATTTTTAGGGTTTCACGTGCCAAAACCGCAACATGATTACGAGGCACGCCGTAGTGGCGTACTCCGAATTAACGTCGACAACCCGGGGTCAATGTTGAAACCCAGGTGGTCAAAATTAAGGCCAAGTATACCCCTGACTACAGCATGCCTCGTAATCATATTGCGGTTTTGGCGCGTAGGGCTCTGAAATCTATATTAGACAGTTTTAGTTTCACGTACGTAGAGGCTTTGCGTACGTAGAGCCTCTACGTGTAAGCAGTGCGCATGCGCAGTACGTAGCGGCCGCGTGCTGGTCTCACGGACGTACGTGAGATTCGATTCTTTGCGTGCGTTTCTTGCGCACGTAGACAGCTTCACGTGGGCGTTTCGCGAGATCACGAACAAGCGATAGCGTGCCGAGCGCGCGCAGACGGCTTGCATCGAAATACGGCGACAAGATGACTGGTCATCTTTTTCATTCCAAGACAACGATGACAGCAGGTAACGCTTGTACAACCACTTCCAGGCATTGCGGAGACCATCGCCGGCACGCATCAATGCACATCACCGGCTTGGCTGAAATACTCATATTGGATTGAATTGGCTACCGCAGTGTTCATATTTCCCGATAGATGGAGCTACGTGGTTCCTCTTGGCGCGCGTAGCGTACGTGTAGCTAAAAGCGTTTCAGATTGCGTGCACGTAAGGTACGCAGACTTTTCACGTTTGCGTACGTGAAGTCCCTACGTACGTGTAACTAAAACTGTCTATTAAGTTTAGCACTTCTTCCACGATACGATGCGCCGCGTCAGGCAATGACAGCGCTAACCTTTCCCGCGGGCGACGCACAATGACGCACAAGAATGCCTCGAGCAAACCCGTGTCGCCATGGGTTCGGCGAACTACGTATAGACAAACACAAACGGTGCACGCGAGGTGAATTAACGCCGCCTCACGTGACACTCGTCTTACTCTAATCGCCCAAAACAACAATCATCTGCCACGACAATCATCTGCCTCCCGTCATTTTTTTTTTTTAATTCTGCAGACCTACGCTCTGTGTGAATCGGTGTAAGCGGAGCTTAGGTGAATAGCTAAGAGACCACGATAAGAGATTTATTTAAAAAAAATACAGAGATGTGCAGAGGATTTCGCGAGTCGGTAGCGGATCGGCAGCGACGGCGGCGTTTGCTGTCGCGTTAACCAGACGATGTTTAAAGGCACACTAAAGAGAAAAAAAGAATGATTTATTCTGTATCAGTAAATTACCCTTCTACGATATCACAAACACCACCCTTACCACGAGCAGACGCTTGGTAAGTCAGAAAAAAAAGCAATAAGAAAACACGGTCGGCGAGGCCTCCTTGAAAGTGTCGAACCATTTCGCTGTGACGTCATGAATCTTGACAGCGTCTTCTAGGGCCTAGTTATTCCTTTAGCGGTAGAGATAAGACATTGCGTTCTACAGGAGCCAAAGTTTGAACATGGCGAGTTTCGGGAACGTTTGCAGAGCCAACGCGGCCTAAATACAAAAAAAAAAAAAAAAAAAAACTCTGAAATCTGTGGCGTCACAGTGACGACCAGGCGTTGGGGAGTCCGCGCGAAATTCAAAAACACAAATTTTGACCTTCGTTTCCTGAGCTACCAATCAACCTATTACTTCGAAATTAACGATAACAGAGTTTTCAAAGAACGCCTCGTCCGTCTAACCTGATTTAGTGCTTCGCTTTAGTGTCCCTTTAATACCACGGCGTCGGAAGCGCGGAATTGCCTCGCTCGGCGGAATGCTGCCCACCAGCTACGCAATTGTAGTATGCTTAGAAAGGCGCCGAGCACTCGAGCTTCGTAAGACGATCGTATTAGTTTGAGTGAGAATCATGCATGGAGGAAGAAAAGCGTACGAGAGGCCCTGGCCAGCACTGACGTGTTGGATAAAATGTGGCGGAAGTCACGAGCTGTTTTTCGCAAGGGGGCACTGGGACGGGTACCTCAAACGTCAACGCTGGGGTATCAGCCGCGCTCCTAAAGCCATCGCTTCTGCTCTAGGCATGGCTCTAGACCTCTGAAAAATGAGACAAGCATTTTTTTCGGCCCGTGTCTTTGCCACAGCACATTCTGTTCGCGAGACAAGCTGACTTTGGAGTGTCGTGCGTAAGCTTGAAAGTTGCGTTTAGGGTCTATGAGTGTGAGTGTCAGCCAGCAACAGAGACACTCAAGTAATCACAGCGCGGGTCTTCGTCGTCATCTTCAACGTGCCACGGAAAAGCACAGGAGCCCGTCTGCTTCACTAAAACTGCTTCAGAGGGTCTTTGACGCGCATCGGCAGCACACAGTTCCGGCGGCTCGTAACAATGCAAGTTCAAAGTTCGCGCCTATCTGCTCCGGTGAGCTGCAGAACCCCTGATTAGAGGCGCAAAGGGACATGGGACACCAACATGGCTACGCTTCCGGCTTCCAAAACGTGACGTCAGGGCCTTTCCTATTTCGTTTCTTTCCTCCATGGTGAGAATGCTATAAAACATATTTCGCATCGAAACGTTACACAGGAAGTAGGATATTGAGAACCCACTGATTCGGCGAGCTTGATATCGGGACGAAGAACGGCTGGTCCGCACAGCAGCTAATTCCTAAACATTCGCGTTACACATTCGTAACCGTCCTGCGAGTGTTATTTCTTTTATTTTTTTTTTTCATTCGTTTTGGTAAACAATCCAAGCTGCACTTGCTGTACACGCATTTAAAGGAAGACGTTATGCCTTCGTGCATAATGTCTCGTGGCACTACCACCGATTGGAACTCGTGCAGACGAAGAAGAGGACACGCGCGGTGCTCCTCGCGCGACGGTCGGCAGAACAAGAGGCTACGCGGAACGGCTACGAGCAACCGTCGCGGTTCTTCAGCTGCAGGTCTACTCGAACTCTGCATTTGAGGGTGTGTGCGCTCGTCAACAGCTGCCCCCCATCGCCACATCGATGAGCGGGGGAGGAACGGACGCCCGGAGCGATTCCGGCAGCAGGAGGAGGACGTCGCGTGACACGACCGCGGCCAGGTACGCCTTGGCAGTGATACCGACACTCAAGCTCAACTGGACGCTCACGAGACGGGAGCAGCTCTTTCCTCGAGCGGCCGTCGCCGCCAGGAGGCCCCGCGGATACCGAGAGATCGGCCAGACAGCGCACCAGGCGTCGATGCTATTCGCGACCATGCGGCGAGCTGAACGGGCGCTGCGTCAGGAAGCCAGGAGGCTCAAGGCCCGCAGCGTCGCCTTGACGCGGGAAGGTGCGCGCCTGCTAAGCACACTGTCCCGCGGAGGCCGCCCAAAGGCGCCGACGAAGAGACGCCGTTCCGGAACGTCTACACCGACATCCGACGAGGACGTCTCGAACAGCGGTACCAATTCAGATTCGGCGTCCGCAGACGTGCCTCCTGGAATAGCAGACCCGGGAGCCACGGTTCCGACTAGGCCTACTGCCGAGTCGACGCCGGAGGCGTCCGGCGCCTCTCGCGAGGCCTAAGAGAAGGCCTCAAGCCACACCAACCGCGAACAGGCTCGGGAGCACGGGGTGTGCTCTCTTCAAGCCTGCTGCTTGGTGATGCTGCTTGATGAATGATGACCTGCTGCGGATGTGAAGAATTCTTTTAAACCCGCCGGATTGGCAGCCAACGCTGGATGCGAGCGTTATCCGGGAAAAATAAAACACGCAATCACACTTACCTTGGCGCTTCTTCTGTGCACCGCTCACAGTTAACTTTTCTCTATTTTCATTATACGCGCGTTGTTAATGTCTAAATCAAAGCTAGTTGGTTCACAGGGAAAACTTCTTTACATGAAGGGCGGCTTACGCGTCTGGCATCGGCGTCAGCTTGCCGCTGAATGCGGAAAAAACGCAAAAAGCTTCCGCAAACATGAACCGATGCATACAATTTACAAAAAAAAAAAAAAAAAGAGGGGCTGTCATACCCGGCTCATAAGGGGAGACGCGCTTGAAGCTTTCTTTCTTCCAACAATCTTAAATTATCATCGCTTTTTTTTTTCCACAATGAGATGCGAGCAGCATTACGCCGACGCCAGGCGCGGCTGATTCGTTTTCAACGAAAAGGTGATAAATAAACGTAAACCTCCTTTGTTTCTACCATCTCCAGCCGGTTGCAGCGGTCCCAGATGCAACTACAGACGCGCTCACGGTTTCGCCCGTGGCAGGCCACCTGACTCGTGACTTGTATTTTATTTCGAAAGAAATAAACAGTAAGTAACTGAATACAAAGGAAGAAAATAAAGAAAGCAAATTTACGGCCCATCGCGCTGTAACCGTTTAGCAAAGACGGCTGACACCTCAACGGCGGTCAGCAGAAGCATGCTGGAGTAAAGCACAGGGATAGATGATAACAGAGAGGAGATAGTAAAGAAGAAGAAACCTATTTACGCATATATAACGGAATGGCTCGGCATGCAAGCCGCAACGTGCGCGTGTTTTTTCCGTCCAACGGCCGTGGCTCAGAGAACGCGGGTTCAGCAAAAAACCACATGCAGCCGTTTGCATGCAGCTGCGTTTGCAGCGCCGTCTGTCGCAGAAACAGAGAGCTTTGTGAGACGTTCAATCATATACAGGGTGTCCCAACTATCATGCACCAAGATTAAAAAATATGCAAATGCTACGTAGCTGGACAGAACCAAGGTAATGCTGTTTGCCGTCGCTTGCGCATGCTCACATTATTTCTTGCGTTCCGCCTAATTACACAATTAGTCTTGATTAATTAATTAATCAACTTCTGAAATATTACAATTAGATAAAAAGGTGTCAATGAGTAAATTGTAGAGCAACATGAAAAACTCCCGACACAGCTTTCCCGACACATGCTACATAAACGTGTTTTTCCGAGTGTGAAAGAAGCCCGCGAATACACGCAAAATTGCCGCGCGACCCGCCCGCCCCTTGAGGCACGTTGCGTGTATTCGCGGGCATCGTTCATGCTCGGAAAAAACACGTTTATGTAGCACGTATCGAGCAACAGAAAGCTGTGTCGGGAGTTTATCATGTTAGGTTGATGAAGTTAGAAAATTTGCAGGCGCAAGTTGGAATCAGCTAGCGCAAGACACGGGTAATTGGAGGTCGTAGGGAGAGACCTTCGTCCTGCAGTGGACATAAACAGAGGCTGCTGCTGCTGCTGATGATGATGATGATGACGATACAGGATACTCGGGCAACACGTATTTGAGATACAGGTACAAGATACTACCGCAATTATTGTATTCAATTCAATACTTTCCATTTGTATCTTAAGATACATTCGCAAATCGCTTACTATAGATCTATATATTGTAGCAACAAGCGCGCATACAGAAAAATGTTTGCTTGGAAATTTCTTAACTCCGATCAACCTTGTGCCACTTGAACGGCAATGTCTGTTAGTATCTCAAAAATTTTTTTTCTTTCTCGCTCAAATTATAATATTTTCATTGCGAAATAATTTATTGGGGTTGCTTTAGCTGCTTAACACGAAAGCTCTTCATACGCTGCTCTGTCCCCGGTTCTCGCTGCTCAGATTGCCGTTCGTGTCGCCATCTAATAACAAGAACGCCAATAAGAAGCCTCTGCACGATGGCGTAAATACCGCTGTGGAGTTATACCCTAAAGACCCTGGCTTTAATCACACCTTGTCAGTAAAAACAAAAACAAAAAAAAAATCAAGAAAACAAAAGGTCGGCTGCGCGCAGAGGTTCGCGCGCTTGTTTTTATCGATACAGCGCGAGCGCCACCACGTGACTCTGCTCCCCCAAATAGGGACGCGCAGACCTCATCCCATGCCCTCGCGGGAGGGCTCTCGCGGAATGAGAAAAGAATGTCGATGCCTTTGGTTTTATTCAGGTGGCTTAAAAGAATGTCGATGCCTTTGGTTTTATTCAGGTGGCTTACTGGCATCAGTATCATTTTGAGAATCAGAGTTAAACTAACGTTTATAGTTTCGCACGGTGATGTCGCGATAGCGGTATCTTGTATCTTAATATACACGATACATTATTTAATGTGTCAGAAATACAGATACTGATACACGTCTTGCCAGAAGTATCATGTTACAGATACAAGATACCTAAAGAGTATCTAAGATAATATCTAACATACGCGTACCTTCGATACTGCCGAGCAATGTCACCGACTACAGTATGAACGCTGTTACCGAGAGAACCGCTTCCCTCACAAAACGCAAGCGATACAACTCCCGGTATCAGTGGGACTCCAGACGGCAGGTGGCGAGCAGACGCCAAACGTAAGTCGAACAGAGCACGCGTCGATTATGAACAGCGTATTGAGATTCCTGGCCTCCCGATCTTCTGTTTCCATCAGCGACCTTCGGAGGTGCCTTTTCTCAACGTTTCATTGGTTTTGAAAACGTGCGCCCCTCCTATTGGCTAAGCAGTCCTGCAGCTTTCCCCGGCATAAGCGGAGTTTGGGTTTTTGGCAGGCTTAGTAGCTTGCGTAAGCTATTTAAAAAATTTCTCAATAGAGAAGCAGCGCAAAAATGCGTTGCTTTCTCGCAGTGCATTTTTGAAATTGCGCTGCAATTTCAAATGAAATCCTTCGATTTGAAAGACACGAAAAAAATGCACGGAATTTCTATAAAATCTTTGACAATTGTAAACCCAGTTAGGTTTAGAAAGATTTCAACCAATGTTAGGGCGCGATATTGGCGGGGCGCGCAAGAGAACGCGAAAAGTAAGACAATAAATAAAATAACACAAGAATTTCGGTTCTTCGCTACGCCAAGCCGCTCAGGTACGTAAAGCTCCTCAACAGCGAAGATAAGCAAATAATCTCTAATTAGATTTTATTTTTCATTACATCTTGCTGCAATTAATCCTCAGAAATAAACAAAAATCGCAAGACGCAGCGGTTTCGAGGGAACGTATTAAATTGATTTTCCTACAACAATACAACAGCTTAATAAAAACAATAAAGAATAAAAAAACATAGAAGGCGCACAGAGTCAGGAGGGATAAAGGTCAGCGACTAATGGCGGGGCTATTAGTAGGCACCATCCGTGAAGGCATCCGGTAATTTACTTAAGCCGTCAAGTAGGATAAAAGAAAAACAAGGAAGAATAGAAAGGGGAAAGAACAAGAGACTAAAGCAGAGCAAGACGTACATTCTCGAGCAATCCCAAACACGGTGGAAGGAAGCCGGGAAATTGTTGGGAGGGTAAGGGATGACATGAGGGAAATGGGGAACAAGACGAAGAAACGGGAAGTCGCGCGCTTGGATCGCGGCGCCAGTGAGGTAGCGATAGCATGGGGGAAATAGGGATAAGGCGGGGCAGGCGAGAAGGACCCGCTCTCAGAAAGGGGATGAGAAATGGGAGAGAGCTTGAGGGAGGAAAGAGTCGCCATGGCAACCAGCCGGAACTTGGGGATAACGACGACTTACTCGGGGAAATACCAACGGGCGGCAGGGAGCGACGACTATACCCGGGACATCTCTCGCGGGGAAAAAAATAATTAAATGACACTCTTTAAGCGAAAGAAAATGAAAAGCAATACGCGAGGTGCAGCTCCAGGACCGGCGAGAAAGAGGAGGAGGGGGTGGGGGGAGAAGCCACTCCGAAGGCAGGCGCCCGGCAACAGTTCTCACCGGAAGGTATACAGCCCATAAGATTGGCGTATCACGTAAGCCGCACAGATATCTTAGGACCAGAGGTGAGCTAACCCAGTTAGTTGCCAGTTAAATCTGGTCTCCTGCAATTCATTCGGTACACGTCACGCTTCGGTAAGGTCCTGAAACTGTCTTGCCACCGGAAAGAGGACAAGGAGGAGGCAGAGAGTGAAAGACAAAAAAAAAAAATGGTAGTGCAAGTAAGTTGAAATTCCCGCGTCCGTCCCCACACAGGCCTTCCTACACACCATTTCCTTTTCCCGTTGTTGTTTAGGCCTTCGTCTTCAACGCGAGTCAATCGCGGGAAAGAGAGGGTTAAGGTCAATACATAAAGGCAACCGTGGAAGGATTACAAATTGCAGACGCAAAGACACTCAAGGCGCTCACAGCGCACCGGAAATCACCTGGATCCCCACTGAAATGAACGGTTGAAGCTGGGATAAAAGACGCGCCTTGTCGGAATTTTCAATCGCCGAGAAAGCGCCCAAGGACTCCCCGTATATTGACGTAAGAATGTTAACGAGTGTTTGACGTTCTTGAGCTTGTCCTTCAACACAGTTTTCTATTTTCATTCCTCGCTTTTTAGATTCGTTCTGCGCGCTACGAGACGTCACCGGATGCAGAACACCTAGAACCGGATGCCGAAGCATTGAATTGTGCTTTCTGACAAAAAAAAAAATCTGCTGCCAAATGCCAGGTCTCGAATAGGCATCCCTGCCCGCGTACTCAGTTTACCGCGTTACGTGAAACACGACATCTTTGACCTTCTTAACGCGAAAGTATTATATGTCTCCCATGAGGCAGAAGAGCCGCCGTTTGTTAGCAGCCAGTGGTACCAAATATCACTGTGACATCATCAGCGTGTCGTATGACGGCAGTAGTTAGAGTAAGGTGAATTAAGGTGAAATAAAGACAATGAAGGTGAATTAGGTGGATTAAGGTGATTAATGATGACACAAATTAGAGCAACGTACGTGGATTAAGGTAGAGTTGTGAAGGACACAGGACAATGTAGGACGTCACGTATCATGAACGTAACCAATTAATTAGAAAACTCATCATGATTTCGCTTTCAAATCACGTAAGGATAATGAAGTGGCTGCCAATGTTCTTGCTCCCCCGTTAAGTGAAAGCCATCGACCTCGAAGCCTCATTAAAAAAATTGACAGGCCTCAGAGCATCCTAAATAATTTTCTTTAATATCTTTTCAGCGAACCAGTTTCCTTCTTCAGGAGCTTTACGTGCCGTGACGCAGAGGTCACGTGAGCGCAGAATATCGCTCCGGCTAAAATACTGTAAAATAATTTACACCCATAAAAAAGAGTGAGGGTGTAAATCTGTCTATAACTCACACTCTTTTACACCCTTTGGTGTGAAGGAGTTACAGACCGATTGACACCCTGATTCACTTTTAAGGGTGTAAATTATTTCACGAGGGTGTAAGCATGCGACTTCTAGAGAGATCTACACCATTATTGGCTTATAATGGTGTATAATATTTTACAAGGGTGTAAGTCCGTGATTTATAGACGGATCTTCACCCTAATTCACTTTTAAGGGTATAAAATATTTTACAAGACGTAAATGTGTGATTTATAGACAGATCTACACCCTTATTCGCTTTTAAGGGTGTAAATTATTTCACGAGGGTGTAAGCATGCGACTTCTAGAGAGATCTACACCATTATTGGCTTATAATGGTGTGTAATGTTTTACAAGGGTGTAAGTCTGTGATTTATAGACAGATCTACACCCTAATTCACTTTTAAGGGTGTAAATTATTTCACGAGGGTGTAAGCATGCGACTTCTAGAGAGATCTACACCATTATTGGCTTATAATAGTGTATAATATTTTACAAGGGTGTAAGTCCGTGATTTATAGAGGGATCTTCACCCTAATTCACTTTTAAGGGTATAAAATATTTTAGAAAGACGTAAATGTGTGATTTTTAGACAGATCTACACCCTTATTCGCTTTTAAGGGTGTAAATTATTTCACGAGGGTGTAAGCATGCGACTTCTAGAGAGATCTACAGCATTATTGGCTTATATTGGTGTATAATATTTTACAAGGGTGTAAGTCTGTGATTTATAGACAGATCTACACCCTAATTCACTTTTAAGGGTATAAAATATTTTACAAGGGTGTAAGTCTGTGATTTACAGACAGATCTACACCCTAATTCACTTTTAAGGGTATAAAATATTTTACAAGGACGTAAGTGCATGATTTACAGACATATTTACACCATTATTCGCTTCTAGGGGTCTAAATTATTTTATAAGGGCGTTAGCGTGTGACTTACACAGATTTACACCCTTATTCACTGTTACAGGGCGTAATTTATTTTACAGTGTGTCTCGGTCGTCCGTTGTGCTGCAAAATCGGGCTGCGCAGCGACTCCTTTTCCCGCCTTCGCGACTCTCCTTATTCGTCCGCTTTTCCTATCCTGCCTTTCGCTTTTTGCAACTAGTTTACATTCGTCCGTCGCTGCGCTGGTTTACGGACAAGCTGCAGAGGGCGACGTCAGCCAATCATTTTAATGAGCACTCGGAAGGCCAAGCGCGGTATTCTCCAGGCGCTGTATTCGCCGTTGCATCATCAGATGAGTGGCCGAGAGAGCACAGTTTATGATGAGAGGCAAGAAAGGAAATGTGCTCCGGCGAGGGTCGGCCTCTCGGCCGTAACGTAAGTAAAGCATTTCAAAACGTTTGTCGCTTCTTCTTTTTTTTTTTTTTTTTAGATCCGTGCTTTCGGGTCCGGCGCACAATAACACTTTTGTTTTAATTATATATACATACATATAATCTGGCAAAGAGCTCCCCGATTCTAGCGACGAACACCGGTGGCGAGGAGCATCAAAACGACTTTGAGCTTGAGCCCACAACCGCGGTCGCTCTAAAAAGGCCGCTATAAGCGTTGTCCGATACGAAACTAAGCTGGATGCCTGGCAGCGGCCGCGTTGCTCAACTCGCTCTGGCGAACACGAAATGCCGAATCTTCTGAATTACACAACGATGCGGAAATCAATTTTAGGCGCCCTCCATTTTCTGGCCCGATCTGCGTCTCGCTCGGGCTCGGATATCGCAATCACGATCGCACGCGCTCATCGACTCTGGCTGTACGTTCAGCCCGAGGTGGCTTTCACCGTGAAAAAAAAGAAAAGAAATTCCAAAACAAAAAAGAGACGATTTCTAAATTCTGTGCGACTAACCAAACTAGCTACTAGACGGCATGGTAATATCTCTAGGGCGCGGCTCCAATTCCCGTGTAAAAGCTTCTAGCGGTCTCGCGTTGCATGTCGTAACGCGTTGACATGTAATCCTCATTATACCGGTCGAACCATGCTAACACCAGGCTATAGCGCACGTTATTACACAAAACTTGCCTATACTGAAAAAGAAGAAGAGAGAGACAGAGAAAGAAAAAGAAAGCAAAAGAAAGGCCGCCTCAGCTAAAGACAAAGCTATTTTTTTTTCTTTTTTTTTTCGAGACCGTGCGTTATGTAACGTCCAACAAGCAAGTGTCGACGGCGCTTGCGAAGCAAAATGTTGGCGGATGCTAAAACACGAGAACGAACGGGAGTGCATTTCCTTTGGGCGTGTTGTAATGTCAAAAAAAGAAAGAACGGGAGAAAGAAAAGGGACCGGTTTCTCGTCCTGCGTTCGACCGCAAGAAGGTTGTGCTTATGGTAACCGGCTGCCGACTCAGCGTATTTGTATCAGGTGCTTTTCCTTGCAAAGCATTCTTAGCCTCGTTTTGAGTACTTTTGTGGTAGGTAGGTACGCAGGGAGGTAGGTCGGCAAGTAGGTAGGTAGGTAGGTTCCTGTCTCGTCTCGCTATAATGAAAAGAAAACAATTAGCGACCGATGGAGGAATCGAACCTCTGCCGTGGAGCACAGCAGCAAGGTGCTCTGACCACTACGCCATGATCGCGCTATTTCTTTATTGCCGGGTTTCTGCAAGTCAGAAAGTGAATAACGCGTATAAAAACTTGGAGTACGCTTAAGCTTCGCCTTTAAGAGTGGAAAGTGATAGCGTTATTAGACAATGTTGACGCCGACACCGACAACGTATTTTCTGCAACATGGGGCCTGGTCACAATTCAACATTCAACATTCCCTTGAATGTTGCCTAGAACCAAAGTACAGCGAAACAGCATCAGAATTGGAGCATGCTTACGCTTCGCCTTTAAGAGTGGAACGCGATATAGCATTCAAAGATCCCTGGCTTCTTATCAGGCTTTTCGCTCGTACGACGCTATCACGCCTGCAGGTTGTGATGAAGTCGCACGTTACGATATTTCTGACGGATTTTACTTTGAGAAATTCAGTTTTTGTTCACTAACACCTTGCACGACGCGAAGGGGCCGCCCTGTCGGGGTGGTTCGGGATGACGTGGTTCGGCATGATTATTTCCGCCAGACGCCGATGCTTACGCCGACGGCGGATTTCCTGCGACACGGGGCCCATAACGCTGTCGCGTTAAAAGTGCTTACGTACGCAGACAGCACGACAGGCATCCCAGGCAGGTAGCACCTAAAGCCTCCGTGAACTCGTGACTGGCATTGTCATTTAAAAAACTTTCAAGGTTGCAAATGGTTGCACGCAATCTTCCCTCCTTCATAATGCAGCCAGCTCTTTGAAACACTCGTCGCGTGCCCCACGTGCAGCTTTCTCGTCTTTTTTCACGCGAAGCTTGTATACGCTAGCCTGCGCCGGTAACGCTAAAAAAAAAAAATCCAGTTGCTGTCAGAGCTGCACAGGTGGCTCGTGCTCGGCACGCGCTCGTGCCACTGCTCCCACGTTCGTCGTAGTCGTCTGCTTCCGCAGCTTTCTGCGTTGCCGCTAATCATTCCAGCGTAGAATTTCACTTCTCTTCTGTCGTCGTAATGGGGAGGCCGCGTTAACGGGGGTACGAGCCATTGCTTAAGCAGGTATGAGTCATTCGTTGTATTACGTAACGGACAGATTTAATTTTGAAGAAATTTCATGGAAATCCATCCAGAATGAACGGTGCTCGGGAAGCTCGGCGTCGTGGTTAGCAGCATCCGCCCGCCATTGGCGCTTGCGTTGCACTTCGCGATTTCAACTTTGACGTTTCGTCGCAGCCGAAGCCAAAGTGCCGCTCGAGAAAATCCCGCCGAAAGCGGGCGTTGGCCCCGGCGAACGCGTTCCCGCCACTGCCACGTTGACGCTGCTCTGCCCGCAACGCCACCTCCTCGGCTCGCCGTTATCGCATGCGTTCGATATCTCGAGTTCGTTCGGCGTCGTGGTTAGCAGCATCCACCCGTCATTGGCGCTTGTGTTTCACTAGAAACACAAGCATGTATCCAATAATTGAGAAACGCTTCAATACAGCGTCGGGATTAACCCACTGCTAAACACCGGGGCCGCACGTTTCAGCTTCGCTGGTTTAATAACCATCTGTACGGAGTGCTTGGGAGATGTTTTTTTTAACACGAAAGTGTTTTATGCCGGGGTCCACCAAGACTTCACTGACGTATTTCCGTCACGGAAATACGTCAGCTTACAATGTACACGAACATCATACAAAGAAAGAAACCAGAAGAAAAAGTTCCACAAACATGCAAAATTTGGAAATCGAACCCACGACCTCTCGGTCCGCGACGATAGATCGCCGAGCGTTTAACCCATTGCGCCACAAACGCATTTGCAGAGAGCTACACAGACGCGCCTTATATATCTAACACTCCTCCGTGTACCCGCGCTCTTGCTCGGGGCGGTGCCGCCGCCTACGAGCAGAAAAGAGAAGTACTGCATTATGACACTAACGCGCACCGACAGTGAACGCTTCGGTGGTCTCAGCACTACGACGCCTCGATGCCAGCATTCGAAGGGACGCTGGCATCAAGAAGCACTACCAACGCCACCTAGGTGGCGTTCACCGTACTCAGCACAGCGGAGCGTGGCCTCCGCAATTAGCTCTGAAAATGTTTCTGAAGTTGATCGCGGAGGCTGCAATTACGACGCGCTGTACGCGCTGATTTGACTCGGTGACGATTCAGTTACGTGCTTTGTCTTGCGCGTTGTATTAGTGTGTCAGTTACGTGCTTCGTCTTTCGCGTTGTGCTAGCGTGTGCAGCGTAGTGCAGCTTCCATATGCACGACGGTTGCTCATGGTCATCGACGTTGGTAGTCGTGATGGAGGAGACGTGCCACCAGGCGTCAGCGTGGGTGCATCAACGCCTAAGGGCGCTTTAGCCACAAAACACCAATAGACATTATATATCAATGTGCAATAAACATTACACTACTTCTGTGAAGACACGTTTCACTTTCGTGTTCTATACCGATTCCTATATAAGAGGGATCAACCACATTTTTTTATGTCCCTCTTGGTTCGACAGACCAACCGAGACCAATTCTGAACCACATAATCACAAGAACGCTGCGACACCGAACAAATCTGTTTCACATTTAATGACAACAGCATCAAACATGTGTCATATCATTTCCAATCGGCCTCTGGTTTACACGTCGCTTTTGTCTAAATGTAATATAACTAATGATAAACACCAAAAAGCCCTTACAGTGTTCTTAATGCACTCTGTTCGCCGAACGTGACTTTTAGGGCCCATTCACACTTGCGACTAGGAGAGGTCGCGCGAGCAAGTAAGTCGCAAAGCGACCAGTCGCAAGTGGTCGCAAATGGTCGCTTTTATCGAAAGGCGGCCGTTTCGGCCCAGTCGCTCACTGCTCGCTTTTTCAGTCGCGCGACCGCAGTCACAGAAGAGCTGAACCAATCAGATGCGAAGGAACAGGACGTGCGTATACGCTGACGCTTATTTTACGCGGCGATGACATTTCAAGCAGACGTGAACGGCAGATCGCGAGACATTTCGGTTTAGAGACTCGTGGGTCGCATGTGTCGATGTGAACATCGTTCGTCTTGAGTAGCTTTCTGGTCGCCAGTCGCACTCGATCGCGGGACGTCGTCTAGTCGCAAGTGTGAATGGGCCCTTAAACTAAACGTGAATAATCATAAGTTAAAGGACAATTATTACATGCTCTCAAAAGTTGTAACTTTCTGCAGCTGCATCCGCGATACCGAAGGGAGCCGAATGAACGACGATACGAATGTTGGTGCGTCAAGGTTACCGACAATGCAAAAGCAAATGCACGTAGAAAAAAAAATATGCTACAGAAATTCTGAAAATTGGGTACTAATGCGTAAGCATTCTTCGGCTCGGCTGTTACTTCGTTTTTGCTTACTTGATTCTCCTAAGTTATGTATGTCTACCCATCGCTTTTCCGGTGCCAAAGTAATGAAATCCGTGTAGCGAACGGCGTGCACATGAGTTGCCAGGAAGCTGCATGGCTCCTTCAGAGCGATCGCATCAATTGAACCGGAATGTCGTCCCAACCGGTTTCACCACAGCTGTTCTTATCCTTTATTTTATCTTAGTTTCTCTTTTTCCTTTTTTTTTTTTGTTACGACCTTGAAGCGGCGACGGCGACGTCACCAGCAGTTCTTTATCGCCACCAATTATTTATCATCATCATCATCACCATTATTATTATTATTATTATTATTATTATTATTATTATTATTATTATTATTATTATTATTATTATTATTATTACATGTACCAATCAGTTATTTTTATACTCAGCAGCCCCACAGCAGGCTTCTCTGCAGACACATCCCTAATGCGGGAAAGTAACCTTTCAAGGCGGCCTGACGACAACGATTTTTCTGATCAATGCTTTTTTTATTGCGATAGCAATTATAAGGACACTCCAGCAGGATTTTTGCCGTCGCCATGAGGTTCCGTATGAAGTCCAAGGGCGGATAAAATCGTCCGCCGCGCGCCGTATGCTGTATGTGCGAGCGAAAGCGTGCGAGGGTGAGCCGGCGATCGCGGCTCAATCTCGCGCACGCAAGGGCAAGAGAGCGGGAAGGAAGCGCGCCGTCTTCCAGTCGCGCGCAACGCTCCGGAGGGAGGGTAGGGAAGGGGGGCCACGCTTCCGTTGCTTGAGTTTCAGCCGAAACCGCAACGCCGTTACGTCAGTGCGACGTAATTAGATGTGAAGGCATCTTCTCATGTTTGGGCCGTTTGGCGGAGCAACAGTTCTCTAAATCCGTTAAACGTTCAGTTCTTCACTCCTTCAGAACGCAATGCAGTCCATATTGTAGCCCAAAAATTAACTACCCCCAGGCAGACGGCCAGAGAACCATGACGTCAAACCAAGCTAGTGCAGGAACGAATTCAAGGCGGCGGCGCCATCCTGTAATCTGTTCTCGCGCTTCTTTCTTTTTTTTTTATCTGGCCATGAAGCATTTTGCGGCTTTCTTGGTTTTGTAAAAAATGTAGTTTACTAATACAGCTAATACTTGTTCTCATTACTGTCGCTTTAATCTACCCTCAGCCAGCTACAGTTCACTTGACTGTCTTTTGCAGACTATATTGACTTGAGGTAACCTGTACGCTAAACTCCCTAGATATGCGTGCTTCGTAAAAAAAAATTAAAAACCCGAGGACACCTAAACACTTGTTAAGAGTTGTGAATGAGAAATCATTAATGTTGAACTGAACGCCGCTGAGCGGTCTTTTGAGTTCTGCCCTGCGAGTAATGTACCATAGCGGTCACGTGCTGCCCGAGCCAGCAAGCAGCAGCAGCCTGCAGTGCTAACACCGCATGCCACCGACGTCCTGCGCGACGAGAGACCGAGGAAGCAGCAGCGGCCACTGAGTCCAACAGGCGCGCGCTGCAGCTAAGCCCACCGGGGGTGAGAGGGAGGGAGAGATACGAACCGCGCGCCGGCTTCCGATGGCGAGGCACTCTATCGAATTCCGGGCACTCCACGCCATCTGGCTCAGGGCGCGGCAGTTAAGTTAGAAGGAACTTAGAATAAAAATTATCGAATTTTACGTGCCAAAACCACGATCTGATTATGAGAAACGCCGTAGTGGGAAACCACGGATTAATTCTGACCACTTAGGGATCTTTAACGTGCATCTAATTAATGGCACACGAGCGTTCTTGCATTTCGCCCCCATCGAAATGCGGCCGCCGTGGCGGGGATTCGATCCCGCGACCTCGTGCTTAGCAGCGCTACGCCAAATTCACTAAGGAGCCACGGATTGTAAGTTAGCCGGCACTTGGCGGCGGCGGGGAAGAGGGCGACAGCGACACAGACTCACATCCCATCCACGTTTACGGCTACACACACTCGCTCTTATTATATTCTCCGTTGCTAACTGTTGCTGCGTATTCTCGGCATGATGATGTATCGTTCAATACAATTGTAATGTCAATGCGACAGTTACAAGTCCCCCAACTGTCTGTTTCTTTCGAGAAGCGGTTACAAGATACCCAGATCCCAGATACGCAACACCCATCTGAAGTCGGCTAAGAAGACCTTATCTTCAAAACACAAGGCGAACACAACGCAACGTCAACGCTACGCTAAACAGCCTCAGTGGATGAGCCAGCAAGGTAGCGTTCTGCCTTCCTCTGCTTGCGTGAGCGCTGTGGGCACGCCACAAAAAATTACACTAGAGTTCCTGCTGATGTGCGGCGTGTACGAGTATACTCTGCTCTGAGCAAAACGGGACACACTAAACGTCAGGCTAACGTTATCTAATAGCGCACACTATAACGCAAACGCTTTCCCGGCGGTCCCATCTAGTGCACCACCGAGGTGTGACGCCTTCAACACCACTGGTGACGCTTGTCATAACGTCAGCGGTGAATAAGACGTCTGGTAACTGCAAGGGCGCTGCTCATTTTATCCAGAGTAGCACGGAGATAAGAAACAAAATAGGAGAGGCCCTGACGCAAGGAGGAAGGAAAAAGTTAGGAGGGAGCATCGCGCAACGTTATTGAAGCCAAGCATGTCGGCCCAACACGTGATAGTCATTTCATAACGCGCGGCAAGCTTTAAGGCTCCCGCTCTGCATGCAACGCGGTGGCAGGGCACCCGTGATGCCCCCGAACGAGCGCGCATTGACTAAAAACCTACGGGCACTAAACGTCTCGGCAAATCTCGATTCTTGCTCCGTGATGTCGACGGAAGAGGTCACGTGTTGGGCCGACACTGAGAAAGCAGGAGCAAAGGGAATGGCTTCACGAAGCGTTCGCTGGCCAAGGCTGGCTGCGTGACGTAATGCTCCCTCCTAGTTGTTTTTTTTCCTTCCTCCATGCCCTGACGTCAAGTTTATGAAGCCGGAAGGGCAGCCATGTTGGCTGTGTCATCTCCCTTCGCGTCTCCAATCAACTCACCGGAGCAGATAGGCGCCAGCTTTGAACTTGCATCGCTACGAGCCGCCGGAAGTGTGTGCTGCGTCAGAACGCGCCAGAACAAAACCTATGAAACTTCTGTAAGTTTTAGTGAAGCACACGCACCCCTGTGTTTCTTTTTTTCGTGGAAAGTTAAGGGCGACGAATACCCGCGCCGTGATTACGCGAGTGCCTCTGTTGCTGGCCAACTCACAGACCCAAAACACGGATTCCAAGCTTAGGCACCTCACTCCAAACTCGGCTTGTTGTCTCACGAACGGAATGTGATACGAGAGAGACGCGGGCCGAGAAATCTTATCTTAGCTTTAGGAGGCCCAGAGCAGCAGCGATAGCTTCAGCAGCGCCGTTGCTATGGCAACGGTGACATTTGGGGTACCAGTCCCAGTGCTTGTTCGCGAAAAACAGCACGTGGCTTCCGCCACACTCTCTCCAACACATACGGGCTGGCCGGGGCCTCTCCTACGCTTTCCTTTTTTTTATTGATATGATATAAGGAGATGTTGACGCACAAATAAGGCGCCGGCTACTCCTTAGCTCTTGAATGGGTCTAACCTACAACATACAGGGTTCAACATACAAGAATACATGTCAAATAACCTTCTCATACAAGCAACGTTTGCACAGCAACGCGACGTCAAAAAAAAAAAAACAAAAAAACATGGTACATACAATGAAGAAGTTCAATAACTCCACGGCACTGCAGAAGAAAGTCTCAAGAATACAAATAATAATGGCACCTTACAATACAGTCTCTAATCAGCGGGTGGTGCACACATCATGTAAATGCTTTATCACATATAGTCAGAACAGAATAATAAATGCAGGACCTAATCCACAAACACATATACATATGCAGCGCAACCGTCGTGCATATGGAAGCTGCACTACGCTGCACACGCTAGCACAACGCGAAAGACGAAGCACGTAACTGACACACTAATACAACGCGCAAGACAAAGCACGTAACTGAATCGTCACCGAGTCAAATCAGCGCGTACAGCGCGTCGTAATTGCAGCCTCCGCGATCAACTTCAGAAACATTTTCAGAGCTAATTGCGGAGGCCACGCTCCGCTGTGCTGAGTACGGTGAACGCCACCTAGGTGGCGTTGGTAGTGCTTCTTGATGCCAGCGTCCCTTCGAATGCTGGCATCGAGGCGTCGTAGTGCTGAGACCACCGAAGCGTTCACTGTCGGTGCGCGTTAGTGTCATAATGCAGTACTTCTCTTTTCTGCTCGTAGGCGGCGGCACCGCCCCGAGCAAGAGCGCGGGTACACGGAGGAGTGTTAGATATATAAGGCGCGTCTGTGTAGCTCTCTGCAAATGCGTTTGTGGCGCAATGGGTTAAACGCTCGGCGATCTATCGTCGCGGACCGAGAGGTCGTGGGTTCGATTTCCAAATTTTGCATGTTAGTGGAACTTTTTCTTCTGGTTTCTTTCTTTGTATTATGTTCTATGACGTATTTCCGTGACGGAAATACGTCAGTGAAGTCTTGGTGGACCCCGGCATAAAACACTTTCGTGTTAATAAAAGGAACATTATAGGCGTTAATAACGGCCAATAATGCCACTCTCTTCGAGAAATGTTGTTAACGCTTTTAGAGCGCTCTTTTGCGAGGTCGTTGTTGACCAAGAGCCCAAAAGTTTCCTTAAAATGAAAGGTCTGCGGTCTTATGCCTTCCTCCATGGTCGCCTTGAATGCTGCGCGATCACGACAACAGAAGGGCGATCACTTATCGGACGATCACTTTCGGCGATACTATCGCCTTCGCGTGACGCAGTGCTCAACCAGCCGATCAGCTCATCTGATTTTGCTCAACCAGCCAATCAGCGCGCGGTTAATGGCCGAGGCGATAGTAGCGCCGAAAGTTATCGTCCCAGAATACATTCTCCGAACACCGTCGAAGGAATCTTGCTATCCCTGTCAAATGCCCTCACGTACCTCCGAGCAAGTATGCCAAATTTTTTTCTTTCCTTCCTTTCTATCATTTTGAAACCACAAACTATCTGGTTTTGCAATTCCGCAGTGCCCGAAATTGCGTAACCAATCAACCTTCCGCGGCCCGGCCGGCCGGCGCACCATTCGACGAGAAACTAATTAAAACGTCGTCAAATTAGTTGCGGCGCACTCTGCGGGTATCCCGTGCCCCCACCTGGTCTACGGGTCAACGACGATGACACATGAATTAAGGCAGCCCACACCACACCGATCGTTCCCCCGAAGTTTCAAAGCCCACGCGAATTCTCGAAACACGAAACTCGCTGCACGCCGCTGCTGGGCCCACGCCTAACGTCGCGAGAAAATGAGCCCAAAGAACGATGATAAATTTCAGCAACGAGAGAAACTCAGTCGTATATGTTCTAGCCAAACGTCGAGCGTATTGCTAACAAAGACCACTAATAAATATCGAAAACAATTTATCACTTATAATATCAGTAGGCATTAGTTTAAGGCTAGCAAGCCCTCTTTCTTTCTTTCTTTCTTTCTTTCTTTCTTTCTTTCTTTCTTTCTTTCTTTCTTTCTTTCTTTCTTTCTTTCTTTCTTTCTTTCTTTCTTTCTTTCTTTCTTTCTTTCTTTCTTTCTTTCTTTCTTTCGTGAATGACGCAGGTAACATACGTTATCAATTATTTTCTCTTTTCGAATTGTATATCCCTGGCATGTTACGTTGAACTACCCCAAAGCCATAGATGTACCATTCCAATGTTTCACTAAGGTACTTCTTTCTGTATATTGTAGTCTATATTCACTAAACGAAAATGAAAAGCAGCTTTCAGGAGAGCGCACAACGCACTGCTTGCGCTGTCAGCGATGGCAAACTGTCATGACATCCAAGTTAACGAAAGATGCTAAAGGAGCGGTGAAAAAAAGAAAAACAGAAATTAAGAACCGGCTGTTTAAGACGCCCGAACAGCCGGGGATCGACAGCTCTGGGACTCCGGCGCGCGGGTCACGTGACGTGTGGGAGGTGACGTGTCGCGTGGGAAGTGACGCTCCGTGGGTCTCTCGCCAACGGCCTGTTCACTCCGATCCATGACGTCATGCTGCCCGACGCGACTGCGATGTAATCTAAAAATTAAGTTATGCGGTTTTACGTGCCGAAACCGCGATCTGATTATGAGGCACGCCGTAGTGGGGGACTCCGGAATAATGTGGACCACCTGGGGTTCTTTAACGTGCACCTAAATCTAAGAACACGGGTGTTTTCGCATTTCGCCCCCATCGAAATGCGGCCGCCGTGGCGATAGAATCTAATGGGGATGCTCCCGAGAACCGTATGTGCTGTTAAGTGTTTATCACTATGCATATATATTATAATCATCACCCAGCACATGCAATAGCATGTCAGCGAATAGCCAGGCTAACATCTCCAGCATCTCATTAAAGCATGTTTCTCTCTCTCTCTCTATCTATCTCTCCCGAGTAAGCAGCGCTGATTTTCGACATCACCGCTTTCAGTCACGCCGGGCTTGACAGTGCAAATTTCGGGTCATGCATGAAGTCATGCATCGGAGTGAAGCAGGCCTTTGTGCTATCTAGGGGCTGTTGGTCCCGCTTATCCCGATGGGGGTTGCACGCTAACTCGTCCTGCAGCAGCTACCCGCAGCTTCCGGCGAAAATTTACAACTACAGCGTGTCTTCACTTAACTTGGGCCAAACTTTCAAAATATGCCCATGCTACGTAGCTGGATTAGAACCAAGGTAATGTTGTTTGCTGTCGCTTGGAGATACTCACATTATTTTTTTTTGCATTCCGTCTAATTAGATAAGTATCTTTACTTAATTATACAACTTCTCAATTATTATAACTAGATGAAAAGTGTAAATGAAAAAAAATTGTACAGCAACATGAGAAACTCGCGATACAGCTTTCTGGTGCTTAATGCGTGCTACGTATAATTCTTTTTCCGAGAGTTAAAGAAGCCCGCGAACACACGCTATACATATTGCCGCGGGACTGGCCGCTCGAGGCACTTTGCGTGTATTCGCGGGCATCTTTCAAGCTCGAAAAAAAAAAAAACCGCTTTTATGTAGCACGTATTGAGCAGCAGAAAGCTGTATCGGGAGTTTCTCGTGTTGTTGTACATTTTTTTTTTCATTTACACTTTTCATCTGATTATAATAACTGAGAAGTTGTAAAATTAAGTAAGACTGATGATTTAATTAGGCGGAATGCAAAACATAACTCGAGTATCTCCAAGCGACGGCAAACAACATTACCTTGGTTCCGTCCAGCTACGTAGCATGAGCATATTTCGAAAGTTTGGCCCAAGTTAAGTGAAACACGCTGTACATTCGTTAATCGTGTTCCCCAAAACGAACGCTCTCTTCTCTTAAATTTCAAATCACAAAAAACAGAAAGAGATGATGATGAAGAGGAGGAAATGGGAAGCAGTAAAGGCAAAAGAAGCGAATGCACCAAGGTCTTATGTCCACAGAGGAACGCGAAACAAGCTTTGAAAGCGGTGACGACCATCAGCAGGTTTTACGAACAAGACCAAAATTACAGCTGTGTCGAGCACTTCAGTTGTTGTGTCCAACTTTTAAGGAAAGAAAAGTATCCTTTTTGAAGCATTATTTTGCCGTATTGGGCTAAATCATTCCATTCGTACCATTCTGTCCCTGGAAGCATTTTCCCTCAAACGCTGTCGAAGGGACGTTGAGAGCTGTCGCTGCCGTTGAGAAATTTAATTTGATTCAAGACCGTTGCATCGCTAAACTATTTGCATCTATAATACGTTACTTCGCTTTTCCTTAAATGTTTCAACCTCTTTCTAGACAGGACTAAACGTTTCCATCGGGTCCTTTCCCAATGACCCACAGTGGTTAAGCGAAATATGAAGAAGAAAACAAAATAAAAAAAACGAAGCAAGAATTGTATACTAAAATTCTTCTAAATATATATTACGCTCGCAAAGTTTTCTTTGTAACACTTCGATATCTGATCAATCATATCTGCATCAGTAGGCACTTTACATGATCACAGCTTTTTCACCACCCGATTCATGGCCGATCCTCCCCTCAGTGGGTTGCGCCATTTTACTTGGTAACACGAACAAGAACAACGTTGGTATGTTGCGCGACTATATAGGAATGCCGCCGTTGAAGAATATTTGCCTCCCTGCTTCGCCGTGTTACTTTGTTCAGCGAAGGTTTACTTGTGCTTTTTTCTTTAACACTTATATGATAAGCCCGTCAGCACCCCCTCTAGCTTGGCCACGGGGTCTGCGCTTGGTTATAACTATACGTCGAGACCCGTGGTCGCGAGGAACACACTCGCATCATATCGAGCGCACCGTTCGGAGAGTGGTCTGCTCACTGCTGCCACGGGCGTGTCAGTGGCAAGAGGTCTTGCAATCAATCAAGAGTCCATCACATGCGGCCCCTCTGCCTTCGTCGCCGCTTGGCAACTACTATATATGCGCATACGTCAAAAAGAGAAAAAGAAAGAGAAAACGGAAGGAAGAACAGAAATAATAAGCACGCAGACTTTTTCGCGTGTCGAAGCCGCCGTCACGGGCTGCCGTGCAGTATTTACTCCAACTGTGTTTTTTTGTTTTTTTCTTCAATTATGTTACCCCAGTGTTTACTCCAAATTATTAATACCTTTGTGTATGCGAATTGTTTGATTTGACTTGACTTGCAGGATAGTGTCTTTATGGCCCTTATTCTTTGTCCACAATATTTCGTACGGTACTGTTATTAACACAAACTGTTAACGATGTTTGAAACTAGTGTCATAGTTGTACTTGTGCCCCGACCCTGCTACAGCCTTAACATATATATAAAACTAGCAGTATGTATTAAATAAAATAGTAAATAAATAGTAGCTCGTATTGAGCGCGATACTACACATGCACACAGCCAGGTAAAGCTAAAAAAAGGAAATTAAAAAAAAGAAACAATACAGTCATGCATGTACAACGTTTCAGTAAACACAAGTGCCCATAAAGCAACCTTCCGGCAAAAATTGGCAACCAAAATTGCATTAAGTGAACACTAAATAGGAAAAATTATTTCCCCTGTATTAGTAAATTACTTTTTTACAATAGAGGCTCTTGGTAAGCAAAAAAAGGCGGAGAAATAAAAGCAAGGTGGCGACGCTGCCTCGAAGTTCTCGCACCAGTTTGCCGTGACGTCATGCTTTGTGACGTCATGCATTCTGACGGTGTCTGTTGGGGCCTAGCTAAACGTTTACTGGTAATACTTGAATACAATGTGTTCTACAGAAGCCAAACATTGAACATGCAAAGTTTTGAGAACGTTTACTGAGTCAATGCTTGCCCAAATACGAAAAAAAAAAACAACTTTGAAATCAGTGACGTCACAGTTGACGACAGGGCGCTGGGCTTTCGGCGCGAAATTCTAAGAAATGAAACTATGACCTTCAAGCACCCTTTAATAATCTGCCTATTTTACTGCAAGAGTTGTGAGGGAAGGTAGCTAGTGGCCGAATACAGCACCGGGAAGGCCAATTCATGTTCTGGTAAGGGAGTGTCCTTGTTAAAACTCTGCCAAACTGCATCGCGAAATGCGTCGCTTGCGTGCGAAAGTTTAGCGCCAAAAGGCCATCGCTTTAGCGAGTAAAGTCGCACGTAATAAGCTGGCTTCCTTATTTACACGTGCCCTTCGGGGCAGTGTTTATAAAACACGGCGACAATTGACAGTTCCCCGAAAGATTACCCCCAGTGCATGCTGTGCAACGCGCCGAGGCGTCCGGACTATAAGATATGTCATTAATTTGGACAACAGCCGCGCACGGGCGGTCGAAAAATGCCTGGCAGCTGGGGGTCAGCCCAAAGACTGTATATATAACACCGATCGACAGCATGCGTGCAGTGACACAGCCCTCGCAAGGCCTCCCCTCGCGCATGAATGACTCGCTGCCCCGATTAATCTGTTCCGCTGGTAGCAGCTCTCAGGCTTCCCATCTTCCCATGCCTCCGTGAAATCAGTTGGGTGAGAGGGAAAATGGGGAAGGAACACGGTTTGGCACAGCGGCGTGGTCGCAGACGAGCGGGAAGGCGGCGAGTATTCGGGTCGTCTTATTGAACGCCGATGAATTATTAGTTTGCTCAGGAACTTCGCAGCTAGAACTCGTCGGGGCGGCTCAGATAAACGCAGTGCTGACATATGAGCACGAGAGCCGCCGGTATACGAGACTCAGATTTACCGTATTTAGTCGGTTTTAACGCGTCCTCGTATTATGAAATTTTCATTTAAATTCTGTCCACGCTCGCAGGCTTAGGTATAAATCACCATCGTCATCATCATTTATTTACCCTTTGGGACCCTTAACAGGGCTTCTTTACACAAGGGGGGGGGCAGTAATGAAATTACATGTAATGGAGCAAATGCTTTCTAACAAAGAACCAACTAAGTTACAACCAGTACAGAGCGCACAATAGAAAACAAGCTTTCTGTTATTATGTTCGCCAATAACGATGCCGCAATGTATAGATGCCGCTTGAGCTGCCGTAGACCAATGGATAATGACGCGTTCTCACCGCGAGTTCGTTTGATTGTGAAATATCTATTTGCAGGTTATACTGAAGTTCATGTTCAAGGCTGTGCGGCACATACGCAGAGTGGGCCCGCGTGGCATGTACTGTAAAGATCGCTTCCCAGTGAGTGAGGGAGCCGAAAGCCGACCACTGAAAATAACTCGCAGTGTGCGCAGACCATGTAGTTTTTATGTCCATTTAGTGGCCGGCGGTGCTATCCAAATTTGATATATAAATGCACAAGTTACACGTTGAGTTACTGAAGTGCCTGGAACAATTAAAATTGATTAGCTGAGGCGACCGCGGACGAAATTTAAAATAAATCAGAAAAATATAGCAAAAAAATAGCACAGTACAAAACTCATGGCTTTCATTACAGATAAGATCATAAGTTTAGCTACGAGTTACTGAAGTTCCTGGAATAATCAGAATTAATTAGAAATCTCTGATTACCGCACACCAAAGCACGGAACACCAACGCCGAGGTGTGAGTGCCACTAAGAGACACCTAAATCAAAGATTAGGATCGTCTACCATTTTTTTTTTTTTTTTGCATTTCGCGTCCATCGGAATGCGGCCGCCGCTGTCAGGAATGGAACCTGCGACCTCATGCTTTGCTGCATAATGCCACAGCCACTGAAGCATGACGCAGGGTTTAACTCTGCAGTAAAAAAGAGAACAACATCTCAGCTCTGCAAACCGCCGTGACGTCATCCCGACATGTCGTCTGCTGCGCGCCGCCCGTACACTGTGCACAGCTTTCGCCCCACTTCCGCTACGTGTTCTCGGACTGCAAGTTCTTCGCGAGGCGTTCCCCGATGCCATGGACTACGATGAAATGCTTGTACCCGTCGTATAGCAATGTCCAGCTAGGAACCGATGAGGCCCTGAATCAGAATTATGCGGTGGTATTCTGCAAGTGTCCACCTAGTGGACATGTACATTTCGTCTGCTGCTGAAGTGGTGAATGGCTGAGGGCACCTGCCTTCTGACGTGTACACCAGCCCAGCCAATCAGAACATCAGCAGCACACGAAATGGACTAGTCGCTTGCAGAATACCCCCCCCCTTCCCTGCCTTCTGTCCATAAAGTCGGTAGAGATCAGATTTCTTTCTCAAATGCAACATATATTCCGTTTAAATCGGCTCAGCGGTTTTTTAATGAGAGAATTTCCGTGTTTCACATTTATTTGACTAAGGCAATCCAAGTCGTCCCCAATCTAAAGCCTACTCTTAAGCGAAGAGAAAATACAGAGGCAAGCGATGACCTATCTTTATAGTTATCAGAATAAATACACAGGTTATAGTTCAGTGTGTGTCTCATGTAAACGCGATGCCATTTTCCTCGCGAACTGAAATAGCTTCACATATACCTCCCCCCCCCGTGTTACTGTTCAGGAAACTATGTGAAAATAATGCGGCAGCCTCACGGACTCCGCTACGATGTCACGAAGAACATATCCAAATACTACACAGCATACAGAAACGTTCAGACATATTGTTCTCGCCTTTTCCGCAACGCAGACATTCGGGCAGGGGAAAGAGAGAGAGAGAGAAAGAAAGAGAGAGCGAAGATTTCTCATCGAAACTGCTTTGCAATGAATGTTTCTTCGAGAGCCGAAATGGGCGAAATAAGTTATTTTCACCAAACGTGCTCCGCGCTTGACGGTAGGAATTAGTAGGGAAAAAAGCAATAACCGAAAAGAATCGAGTCAGTAAGGCCAAACGAAACGCTCTCTGCACACGGCTCCAAATGAACGTCGATTACCGACTATAGCGGCGATAGCAAGGCCACGGCGTACATCAGGCGCAGCAGCAGCAGCAGCAGCGGCCCCTAGCGAGCAGGCCAAAAGGCCAATGGGTCGTGCGGACAAAAGGCCGTGACTTTCGTTGGTTCTTCCTAACGCGAGCAGCGTCGGCAGCTATACAGCGAGGAACGAGGACTGAGAACAAATGGTGGCACCTTGATGACCTGCCTTCTCTGTTCACGGAGGACGCCGGTCGCGAGGGAGGGTGCGATTACGTACACGTACGTACGCGGGCGCAAACAGGACCGCGGAAGGACAGAGCCACCTCGTGGAAGCAGACGTGCTTAACGGGTAGCAAAAAATGCGTCTACCCAGCCGCGGCGCGCTCACCCAGTGACAAAAGCCTATATATGCGGCTCGTTTGCACGTCAGCGCATTACGGAGACGAGCTTTTCCGACTTGCAAATGAATTAGCTGCGACATTTTTCTCAGCGACTGCACATTAGGCCCCTCGGATTCTCTTATTCATTTCGCTCGTGTACAAAAAAGAAACGGGTTTAACTCTTGTAAATTAACCTAGTGATCACGAGTGACAGGTCTGTTTGGCTTCGTTTTGCAAAGACTATGCGCACAGTGTTTCATTAAGGCACGCTTCCGCGCTTGGTAAGCTCCTCTATAACGTGCTAATCTGGCGTCCCTTTGCTCCTGTGTTTCAGCTGTCAACTTTGCCTTTCCTTGAGATTTCGCAGCCTGCTGTCTAGCGCTGAACCGCACGCACAGACGGCCAAGCCGGCGCGCCATCTATGGCGGACACCGATTCGGTGTCCGATCCGGCGTCCGACGCGCCGGAATCGAGGCGTTTTGCCGTGCCGAAGCGCCGGATCGGATGCCCGGCGTGCGACAAGCTGGACAGATTTTCACCGTCCGACGCTTCCGACAACGGCACCGTCGTTTGGCCGCAGCCAATGACAGCGCGCTGGCATGTGACGTTCTCTGACGCTTTCTCCAGAGAAGGCGGTGCCGGCGGGCCGGTTTCTCGTCTCCTCTCTCTCTCTCTTTTTTTTTTTTTTTCATGCCGGCTGCAACAGCATTGCTACAATTCGTTTCTGACACGAAATAGTAACCAGTTCGGAAAAATTATCTCGAACCTATGTCTGTTCAGCAAAGCAGCTCCTAGTACTAACGAGATCGGCCGGGAGCCGCGATGCGACATCATTTCGCAGGTAGACAGCACACACCGACTGTCTGAGCGAGGCTACTCGCTTAGCTTGCACGCTTGCCCTTCGCATCGACGGCGTCGAGTAATCCAAGTATATTTAGTTACGGGTAACCTTCGTGTGCAGTGTTAATCGTGTTGGCAAAAATAAGCGCACTTCGACGAGCTCGGACTGGATCGCAAGAGCCGTCGGCCGTGGCGTCCGCCTAGCTAGGCCTACCGGCCCTATCGCTGGCTGTCGGCGGAGCCGTCAGTAGAGAACACACCGCTGCGAAGTGTTTTGTCGCTCGCAAAGACGTAATTTTAGTGACAGTGTTCGCGTAAAGCGAAGCCGCATTGCGCAAAGTTGTTTATTTTGTATTTCTCAACGAGGATACGAAGTCTTCCGAGTGTACAAGCTGGGGCGCAAAATCTGGGCGGAGCTTAGGCGCCGCTCGCTCGTTCGGATGCCCGTCTCGTGTGCCCCGAATCGTCGTATGCCGCATGCCGGAGCATGCGGCGCCGCACATCGGATCGGACACCGAATGGGACCGTGTGTCTCACGCTTTAAGCCCTCGCCTAGTCACGTGGTACCGTAGCGGCGAGGCTCCGAGCAAGCGCAGCTACGACGCCTCTCCGCAGCGGATCAGGTGGCGTGACGTCACACCTGCCACACTTGCGCTCCGGCGGCTCAAGGTCACTGCGACGCGATGAATGACCTTGCGAGACATGGCGCAGCAGAGCTTTCGCTCTAAAAGTGCTCCATCGCCAACAACGCATCCCTCTCCCCCTCCCCCTTGCTGTATGTGTGGTTGCGCACTCTTTCCCACATACATGGACCAGCAGGAAAGGCTGAATGAACGGAGCTGGCGTTTTGAGCCAATCAGAGAAAGCGTAGCCAGTCTTAATAACTAACTAGATTAAATTGGTAACTAGGTAACATTTGATAGCATCCCGAAGAGCACCCCCCGAACGATGGCCTAGCTCGATTTTACACTTTTTCCTGCGTTTCAGTGGCTTTCCGATCGAGCTGTGCTCGGCCAGTGTACGATGACGCTGGCTTCTCGCCCTATCGGTGCAGGACATGCATCAAGTCCGCGAGACACCGTTCAACGGCGCATTAACGTGGGCCGCGGCTAACGCCTTCAAAGAGCTCGGGTTTGCCCATCGTAGGGGGTGGTTTTAAGCTAATGAGAGCTTTCAAAAACCGGCTGTAGCAGCTACACTATATAGTTCTCGAGCTATAATTGTAGTTCTCGAGCTGGATTACTCGAAGCGGCTAACATTACTTGCAAGATGAACCTGGATCCGGAATAGACTAATTAACAAAAAATCACTAAGTGAGTATTTACAGTATATTAGACTAAGTGAATTACAGTATTGTAATTGTAGCCGGCTATAGTTCGCAAGGCATATCGACTTGAAATGAATTCTTAGGATGACACCAGTCTCGAGATATCCGCCATCAAACTAGCCGTAAAAATTCACAAGTGCGCCACTTACTTCTTTATCAAAGCGCAATTTTATGAATTTGAAGCACGAAAGTAACTGGAAAGCCCATGGATTTTGTCTCACGTATTGGGAATGTATATTTCAAAACTAGTGTCATCCAGAAAATCCGTTCCAAGTGGATGAGGTTGTCGAAGTCGCCGGATAGAAATTTTAAAATGCAATATGTGCCGCAAACTAAATTTGAATAAGTTCATTAGCAAATTACAATTAATTAGTCGATTATGCATTTCGATGCCTCGTGCAAGTAATGCCCGCCTCTTTCAGTAATCCAGCCAGTAAATTGTAATTTGAAAGACTACAAATTGTGCCATCTACCCCAAGCTTTTTTTTTTATTCTGTATCATCATCATCACCATCATCAGCCTATATTTATCTCCACTGGAGGACGAAGGCTTCTCCCAGCGATCGCAAATTACCCCTGTCTTGCGCTAGCTGATTCCAATTTCCGCCTGCAAATTTCCTAATTTCATCAACCCACCTAGTTTTCCGCCGTCCTCAACTGCATTTCCATTCTCTTGGCACCCATTCTGAAACAATGTATAATAACATAATTCTGCGTAATAATAACGAAAAAAGAAAAACACCCGGCACATTATAATCTAATAGTATCACGCCACAGATGGTCAAAATTAATCCGTGCAGGGTGTGCCGAGTTGGGTGTCGAAGCAAATAAATAAATAAATAGGGATCCATTGAGGAAAGTACTGCAGACATTGTTGCTGACAGACTACGGCCACACGAACGCCGTAGTCCTAAGCCGTCCAAGACGCGCGAGGAACGCCTCCCGCCATTCCCGGCTTGCCGCACCAATAACGCGGGAGAAATAAACAACACGGGTGCTGCACCACATTGCGCCGAGACACAACACAAAGCCAGCCGTCGGAGCCAATCGAGTTATCTGCCAGGCTCTGCGACGGACGTGGCGGGGTGCTCTATAAGACATAGAGAGAAAAAGGACTCGCGTAATCTCGTCGACGACGCCCGGCGGTCTTTAGATGCTCCCTATACGCAAGCCATTTCCGCGTGGACGGACAGAGGGAGATTGTGCCTCGTCCGAACATATACTGCATCTGCCTGTTCGGTCTGTCCGTTGTGTTCGGAATGTTGTCTAAAGACCAGGCGCACTCGGAGGTGAAGGTCGACGGGAAATACAGCGTTCCTTTCTCCTCTTTTCTGCCAACATTTCTGTTGATTTCAGTTTCCAGAATTTAAAATTAAATTAAATTTCAGAAGCTTAAGCCCCGCATTATCTTCCCTTTTTTTCTGTTTCTTCTTTTGGAACGCGAGTTGCCGCACGACTTATTACAGTTATATAAATGTGTGTAGGCCTTCTTTGAAAATTTACATAATCATCGATGTCTGTGATTAAAGCAGATGCATTTTGACGTGAAACCTTTTTCCTTTCGGTTAGCGTAGGGGGTCGCTTAATAAAACCGCACGTAACGTTGCATGTATTTAAAAGGAAATGTAAGGAAAACATGTAATACTAATATGACTCATGTATCTTTGAAACCGTAACTACCCAGTCGCCTTACTTTGGTATCGCTATGTAGAGGGAGAAAAAAAAGCCGTTGCTCGATCCCGCTCGTGTCGTGAGCAAAGATGGCGCCGTTATCGCGTCAAGCATTACGCAATCGGAGCTAAAATTTAGTCTCTCGCTCGGCGTTCAGGTAGCCGTACCTCGGCAGTAAGTTTGTCGAGACCTCACTCTGCCGTAGTAGTTCAAAACCCATCAAACTCAAACATGTGTTAGTTAGGAGTTATAAGGCTTACAAGTGTGCATATTCATATTTACTGTCAATACAAACATGAACCTTGTGTCATGCTGTCATAAAGTATTTGCAGTTTGTCTTTTTTGCCCTTTGTGTCATTTGGAAGTCGCGAAAATCAATCTTTCGCTGCATTAATTTTGTCATCGTTTTTGTTTCCCTTGTATACTTTTTTGTCACTTAGCTGTAATAATTCTTATTTACAGATATTTATGTACATACGGGAGGCATTGCCAAATCCTGACTGGGAGCTTACCACTGTCGTTGAAAAGAAAAGTGTACAATCATTGCATTCTACCGGTGCTAACATATGGGGCAGAAACTTGGAGGTTAACAAAGAAGCTCGAGAACAAGTTAAGGACCGCACAAAGTAGGGATGGTCGATTAAATGTTTTAATCGATTAACGATTAATCGTTCGTCGCTTTAGCGTATCATCGATTAATCGATTTCGATGCGGGGTTTTTCGTCGATTAATCGATTAATCGACTTCTTTTTTCGGGCGCTTTAAAAAGGCTGAAACACAGTTATCTATTCACGTAAGTACCTATTTTAACGCTTGAAAGGTGGAACCAGGATAAGACATACAAGCGTATAAATTTTGATAAAGAGTAATGTTTAATTTGTTAGAGGTCAACTATAATTGCCACTAGTGACTAGTGAAGGAATAAGCAATATACAGAGTGTTCATATTGACACGTGTACTTGTTTATCTTTCCCCGGTGACCGCTTTCCACCGGCTAACAAATGTTCAGGTGGCGGTCCGGCGCCACCAGCCCCCCGTTTCGAGTACTTTTGGAGCAACCGTGGTGGCTCTTATATAAAGTTGTCGTATATGCCATAAAAAGCCTAATTCTTGTAGATTCAAACTATTTATATTATAAAGAAATTGAATAATGTGATTTAGAAATAAATGTTCAAGATCAAGCATGATATACATGGTTTTTGCGAAATGTGTCTCAGTTGTGACCATATTTAGAAGAAACTACCGCATTTACTGCATTGCGGCTTGCTCTGTAGCTTTAGGACATATTTATCTATTTCCTAGACGCAGCAAAATAATGTTGAATTTTTACTTTTTAGATAATTTGCTTTTGAAGATTGCCAAATATCGCAACTTCTGTTGTAAACAGCCCGGCCACTACATGCTCTAGAAAGCTAAATTTTGGACAATTAGAGTTCAAGGAATTTCCATGTAGGACGCTAAATTTCACTCATGTACCTTTATTAGTTTTACACCGCACCTTCGTAGCTTTAGTACCTTCCCGCAAAAATGGGCAAAAGTAGAACCAGAATTCTAAATATTGCTTAATTTCGGTCGCATTATTAGGAAAGCCAAGAAAGGTACATAAATGAAATTTTGCATCCCAATTGGAAATTGCTTGATCTCTAATTTGTCTAAAATTTAGCTTCCTTGAGCGTGTAGTTGCCGGGCTGTTTACAACAGAAGTTGCGATATTTTGGCAAACTTCAAAAGCAAATTATCCAAAAAGTAAAAATTTAACATTGTTCTGCTGCGTCTAGGAAATAAATATGTCCTAAAGCTACAGAGCAAGCCGCAATGCAGTAAATGCGGTAATTTCTTCTAAATATGGTCACAACTGAGACACAGTTCGCAAAAACCATGCATCTCATGCTTTTTCTTGAACATTTATTTCTAAACCACATTAAACAATTTCTTAATATTATCTATAGTTAGAATATACAAGAATTAAGCTTTTTTATGGTATATACCACAACTTTATATCCTAAGTAGAAGAGCCACCGCGGTTGCTCCAAAGGTACTCAAAACGGGGGGCTGGTGCTGCCGGACCGCCACCTTAAACGTTATCGCTCGGCGCAGGAAGCGCCTGCATGTAGTATCGGAATTTTCTCGAACGTTATCGATGCTTCTATCCGTTGTCAGTTGTCACCGACGCTTATGTAATCTGATTGTATGAGCGACGCCAATTGTCTAGTACCTTCTGGAAGACACGCGGGTACCAGAGATTACTCTGGAACCTTCGATGACTCATGTATAAAAGCCGACGCGCTTCGCCGCTGATCAGATTTCGACGATCGCCGATTGTGTTCGCCGCTATCGTTGTGCTTCGAGTGAAACTTGCTTTTGTGGGCACAGGCTCGCCCAATAAAAAGTCCGTTTCATCATTCACAGTTTTGCGACTGTTTTCTTCATCGTAACTACTACGTGACAACTACTACGGAATTTTTAAAAATCGGCTGGGGCAGGTAGCATAATTCTTATCCCTGAGCGGTGGACATTAGTAGCACGAGCAATCGAAAGCCATATTCAACCAATTAACAAAAATTGACTAATGAACTTCTTGGTTAATTACTTTATGACACATATCGCAATTTACGAATTGTATCTGGTGAGTTTGCAAGACGCATCTACTTGAAATGAATTTCCAGGCTGACACCAGTTTCGAGATACTATTTCTCAAAGTGTGGGACGAAATACATGGACGTTACAGTTACTTTTGTGCTTCAATGCATTTTGGTAAAAAATTAAGTGTAATAACAGTGCATTTTTACGGCGAGTATGATGGCGCATATCTCCAAACTGGTGTCATTCTGGAAATTCATTGCAAGTGGATACGCCTGACAAGATCACCGGCTACAATTCGTAAATTGTTATATGTGTCGTAAAGTAATTAACTAAGAAGTTAATCAGTGATTTTTTGTTAATTAGTTGAATATGTGTTTCGATTTCTCGTGCGAATTTGCGCCTCATCGAATAACCCAGCTCAATGATAAAATTATGCTACCTGCCACAGGCGATTTCTAAAAATTCCGCAAAACCTAAAAATTAACACCCTGTATGTTAAAAATGGCGCTTACTGAGGAGGGTGGGCATGGAGGAAGGAATAATTAGAAGAGAACATCGCAGCACGACTGACATCAAGAAGTAATGGCGCAACACGTGATCGCCGCATCAGAGCGCGCGGTAGGTTTAATGCTGTCGGGTGCAGGGCAGCAGCGCAGCTGAACGGGTGCGCACTGATTTGAAACTGCTGCGAACCAAACATTATCGGCCAATACGTTGTCACTCAGGGTCACGTGTTGACCCTACTGCGAAGTAAAAAGCGAAGGAAATCGCTTGACGGTGAGTTCGCTTACCAAGACTAGCTGCCTCACGTAATGCTCTCGCCTAGTTTATTTCTTCCTCCACGGGGGCGGCCTCTCTCCGGGCCCCAGGCAGCCTGTGTGACGTGCGCGTAAAGCGGGGAAGCGCTTGGCCAGCTCGACATGACTCGGGAAAACAGTCGACAGTCGTTCTCGGTCTTCGCAGCCGCGCGGTCGTTGCTCGTACTCCGCATTCTACAGTACGATTTCAAAATTTTCACGCCACTTTAGTCACTGTCTGGAAAACGATTAATCGAACTGCTTTAATCGATTAAACCGATTAAATTAAAGGTACACATCGATGACGATTAATCGTTTTGCGGCGTACTTTTAGTCGATTAATCGATTAATCGTTCATCGATATTACCATCCCTAGCACAAAGAGCGATGGAACGAAAAATCGTAGGACTAACGTTAAGAGACAGGGAGAGAGCGGTGTGGATCAGAGAACAAACGGGGGTAGACGATATTCTAATTGACATTAAGCGGAAGAAATGGAGCTGGGCAGGCCATGTAATGCGTAGGATGGATAACCGGTGGACCATTAGGGTTACAGAATGGATACCAAGAGAAGGGAAGCGCCGTTGAGGACGGCAGAAAGTCAGGTGGGATGATGAGGTTAGGAAATTCGCAGGCGCAAGTTGGAATACGCTAGCGCAAGACAGGGGTAATTGGAGATCGCAGGGAGAGGCCTTCGTCCTGCAGTGGACATAAATATAGGATGATGATGATGATGATGATGATGATGATGATGATGATGATGATGATGATGATGATGATGATGATGTACAAAAGCGTTACTGTACACACTTACTTTTTGCGTCTTATTTTATTTATTTTTTCTTTATTTTTTTCTGTACTGCTATAGCTTTTGCGAAATTACAACGTTTAGCATTGTGTCATTTTTAGTGGTGAATTTGTGTTTTCGGGGGACAGGCACCCTGTCAAGCATTCTTGTCGTTTCGCCGGCCCCCGAGGCAACTCTATTTTTTTTAATTCCTAGGTGCCTGAAATAAACTTCAAACTTCAATTTGTTGCAGAAATTTGACGGTTCTTTAGGCTGTGGAGCCCCCGCATTCGACACATAGGATTCAGAAATGGCGTGACGAGTCTCGGGCAGCACGGCAGAGGGGGATGTCAATCCGCGCCCACCACCTTTGACCGCAGACGGGCCCCCAACGAACAGGTAATGAGCCCGATTACAAGATTAAACCGCAGGGCCTCCACTATAGCAGTATCATAGGTTAAGCATGTTAGCTTTCTTAGCGTGAATAAGTGTCACTTATGTATTTGTCAACGTCATTCTTATGCCCTATTTGTCCTTACACACTCAGCAGGACGCACAAGACGTTTCAGTACCCCACTGTGGCTGCGTCCCCGATACAACCTATCCAATTTTTCTTTACTTGCGCTGAACACGCGTCCTTTCTGGGATGCAAACGAGCTTTATTAAAGGTGATTTACTTTTAGAAGCAACACAGAAGAAGCAACGTACTTGATACGGCTAATAGTGACAAGCAACGCATTGCTTATTAGGTCAAAGTGACTTTTGCTGCGACTTTGGTGTTGCTGATCGTGAGTTTTTCGGGAACTCGTCTGCATTAATTTGCTCGAAGCAAACATCCTTCTAACGTCATTTCACCATGAGTAGACTTCCGACGGAAAGTTTGGGAGACCGACAAGCGCAACCCCTTCGCGGACAAAATCCTTTTTTTTTTATTACAGCGAAGCTAGTATAGGCCAGGTTCCAGGAGATTGCGTCCGTAGAGAACCGGAAGTGCAGTGTACACCAATTTCAGACACGTCGCGCCACCTCGTGGAGTGGTATGAAAACGCCGGGTTGGCGGCGTTTTCAAACTTGGGATTGTAGCTGGTATAGGCCAGGTTCCAGGAGATTGCGTCCGCAAAAAAAATGACAGCAGATCCACGAGGTGAATGATGATGAGTGGGCGAAGCTCCGGAGGAAATCATCGGATCTCCCGCTTAAGGGGACGCTAGCACAAACGCGTTAGAAACGTGCAGTACTCTCTAGTAAGGGGGAGCGGCCACATCGTCTTACGCAGCCATTTACACATGCCGGAACGTGCACCGCGTTTGCCGACGCCATCACATGACTGCCGAGAGAGTATACCCCCCGTATTCATAAACGCTCCTCGACTTGAACTTGACTTGCCACCGCTTTTGGCAGCGCGTTCGAAACGCGTTGAAGGTAAGGCGGAGAGGCCACAGCGTCTTACACCAGCTTCTTACACGGGCCGTAACGCGCTAGCACAAACGCGTTAGAAACGCGCTAGAAACGCGGCCTTTCGTTAATGTTGGGTATTTATTGCCATCGTGGTGCGTGTGTCCATGTCCGCTTCGTGGCGTAGTGGGCTAACGCCGCGCGCTCGAAAACGAGGGGTCCCTGGTTCGATTCCGCGCTACGGACACAACTTCGGAATTTTTTTCTCATTTTTCTCAGACCGGTTACACACTACTACTACTACTACGACGGGTACGGAACGGGTGCCGCCATAAGGAGCTTCGCCCCTAAAAACCGGAAGTGTAGTCTACAACAATTTCACAGAAGTCACAGCTTCGCTGGCTTCCATCTTCACAGTAGCGAAAGGGCTCCGATTTTGTTTTCTTTGTAAAAGTTGGCACAACATTCGTAAAACGATTAAACGAGCCCAAATTCGCATGCTTTACAGAAACTTCGGTGGAGTTTTCCAGGTACGCAGTATGCCATACGGTGTCCCTTCCGAGATGACGAAACCCGCAGAGCTGAAAAGGATTCAGCGCAATTAACCGCGAGCGGCAGCTTATACAGAGGCGAACTGCCGAGTATCGCAGCGACAAACTCCCTTTTCGACGCACCGCTTAACTGGTTTATCTCAAGAGCCACAACCGACAGAGAAAAGAACGTAATTAAAGGCACTCACGACGGCGATATCGCGGCTAATTGTCCGCCTTTGAAACCAACCTAGGCACAAAAGAGAAGATAGAAAACCTAGTCATCGGGGAACAAAAGCACGAAGAAACCATATCGAAGCGCAACTCGTGTAAGCGACGTGTCAACGCGGGAACGCAGGCACGAAAAAAAAAAAAAAATCCGGGAACCACGAAACCCGCCGTTTGCTCCCGCGCATTGGAATCACTCGCATCTAATGACGTCATTCAAGCGCAATCGACTTCTTCATTCAAAGAGGAACAGAGGCGCGCCTCTTGCCCCGATCTTGGACAAACTTTGATTTGAATACGGCCGCTCCTTGCTGGCTTCGCCAACCATCGAATATGTAATTTGCATTTCCCTCACATAGAGCTCTCTTCTACACATTATACGATTAAAGACGCAGATTGTTTTCTTTTCTTTTCTCTGAATTCTATAGCGCACACCGAAAATCGAGGTCCTCATTTTTCCACACGAGTCCCATTCAGGTCGTATTCTGCGAAAACCATAATATGCTCAATTATAAGGCTCGGCTTACATGTGTTTCACAGACAGTCGAACCCGGGTATATCAAATGTGAAGGGGATTACGAAAAACTTCGATATATAGGTAACTCAATATAAGATAAATCTCTTATACAGAAAATTTCAAGGGGATTTTACAGCAGTTCCATATGCACAATAATTCGTTATATGTGGATTCGATATATCCAGGTTCGACTGTATACCTCCGACTTCAGTGCGCCAAGTGGTCAGGACAACACACGCCGACGCACACCGCTACCAGAGATTTAACGAGAAGGCTTCTTTGGCTACCTCTCTGCGGTGTAGCATGGCTGCCCGGTGCACAACTTAGTCGAAAGACTAATTGGCCACAAGTGAATTGAGGGAAACCACAGCGCTTACGAGCTCTTTCGAGGTTGAAGTCAATCCGGGACCCCGACCCGACCGACTCACTCGGCCAAAAAGAAAAGCTTCGGGTGTAGAGGCAACCTTGCTTCCAATTCCCCGTCGCAAATGTTTACCAGAGCAGACGCCGCACTTTCCCGGAGAGCACAAACATCCTCTCTTCCCGCGACCCACCATATGCCTTGCCCATTTCCCCTTTCCTACACGCGTAGGGCAGCCAACCGAGCGATACGTTGGTTAACCTTCCTGCCTTTTCGTCTTGTCACTCTCTCTCTCTCTTTCTTGGAAGGACACGTTGCTCTCGGTGCCAGTGCTATCCCAATACAGCTAGAGCATGGGCTGTGGGCTTCTTCCCACGTGACATGTTTTCACACACCAGGACATGTTTCCCGCCCTCCCAATCAGACCCCATTCCTGAGAGCGAATAGATCACTCCCACTGAAGGCTCACAAGAAATAGGGTGGAGCCTTCTCGTACAACACGTGTGGAAACTTAAGACGCTTGATAAGGAACTGAACGGAACTGAATTGAACTTTTATTAGACAAATTGTGGTCCTGCGGAAAAACATGTTTATAAACATCTGGATCCGTAGCATCATGCTAGTATGGATCCATGCAACAATAACATGCATAAACTAGCAGGCAGGAAACACATATATACATCAGTTTAACATTGGTGGACGACTCCACCAATGTGTAAACTCCCGAACTGGTCCAAAATATACGGTTACCCCTCCATCTCTAACTCGTCCAGCAGACCGCAGCCCATCCCAGGGACTGTAATCCGCGGACGCGTTGGAACGTGGATGAGAGAGCGTGGGCAAAACGGAGCGTACAAAAATCACCGGTGTGGGATTGCGCGGCATTTGTGTTTGTATCGCGGAATCGAAGCTCATTCTCAAAGCCAAGAACGAGCGTCTTTGCCCAGCAAGCAGGCATTCGCCGTGCTGCAAAGTGCGGTGCAGAACACGAGAGGTTACTAGCGCGTTACCGCGTAACCAAACTAAGCAGAACGTTTACGATGGAAGATGAACAAGAAGCTTTCTAGCAGAGATTTCGCCTGAGCTAGCCAGGCAAACACACTGGTGTAAGTATTACGGCTCGCCAAGAGAAAGGAGCGCATAAAATGGCACCCGTCCTGTCGATACGTGTGTTTCTTAGACTTTGTTGTTTTTCGCACCATAATATTCATAGCAGCGTGAACAGTTCCTTTGCGCATACTTCAAAATAAAATCGAATTGCACGCGTCATGTGTCTCTGCGTATCATTTCAAGAAAGATTCACTTAACGTAGATTCAACGTAGAAGTGCGTAAAAGTGCGTTGGATCTGCCGTATTCATTACAAGTATTTTTTTTACTTCATCAATCATAATTATGGATCGAGCGATTGAGAAGTCACCTACACTGTTTTTCGGCGAGTACGAGGAAAACGCACCTTTCGTAGTGGAAGCTCGAAGCACTTGAGATGCCGACCGGCAGACAGGAAAGCGGAAGGAACACTCTTTAGTCCTGAAAAGAAGCCAAGCGATATACCAAGTATTAGCTTTTGTGGGGTTTACGATAAACCAAAGAGCAGCGGTACCTTGCATTAAACCTCGGCGCCGCTGTACGCCAGTGTTGACGTCCCAGATTCCACATTACTTTCTCGTGTTTGGGCTGTTTTGGCACAGTAAATTAGCTTATAGAAGCTTACTAGTTCACATATTGATTTCTTTAGAATGCAATCTAGAATTCAGAATTGAAGTAAACCAATACGAGAACCATATACTTTTGCTATAAACAATGTACGAGGCGAAGCACCGATTGCGACAGCAAATTATTAGACAGCTATACGAAGTAAAGATAACAGTTTTATCAGCCGTATAAACTTGTAAACACTCGTTTACTGACACAATAACAAACATGGTGTAAGCGCGCACAGGCAAACATGAACAATATCTCACTCGATGAGTGCGGACACTCGCTGTGAAAACGCTGGAGTGAGGAAGCGCTGCGGCAGCAGCGAGCGAATTGACCTTCGTGCTGCCTCTCGCCTGAACGCGAACTAAGCGGTGAGAGCACAGCGCACACGAACCTATCAGTCCTCGGCGCGCCTAGACTCTGTAACGAACCGATCGGAGATCGATCATACGCCGCGCAAAACGTCGCCGCCGCAGGAGTAGAACACCTCCCCTGCTGCCTTGCGCACGATGGAAGACAGCGCTTCCCCCTCATATTCCTCCCTCGGGCGCGCCACCGCCCTCTTCTCGGCTCACCTTTTCACGCTTTCACTCACACCCACAGAATACGGCGCGCGGAAGTGATGTTGTCGCACTTGTACTTTACACGGAACATTACGTCGACGTCGACGGCGGAAATGCGCCCGGAGTGTGCACATAATTGTTCTCGCCATAAAATAAGCATTCCAATATCAAGCCAAACGCGCTGCCATTCCAGTTAATCTGCTTCCGCACTGTGAGATAATACAGTAAAGGCAACCACACCGGAACGTAACAAATGCAAAAAAGTTCGTGAATCATACACTGGGTGCAACGTTTAGAAACCACCGGTTTGTCAAAATTTTCGGAAGGCAATGTTGGGTTTTTCAAGGCCAGAAAGTTGGGAAGCCCTGTTCTGACCTCTTAAAGAGGCCCCGAACCACCACCCCCTCGGACTTGGTGAAATAACAGAGTCCGCGGGTAGCATAGCTGCTGTGATCATCTCAGCCAAGTTGTGCTGTCGACGGCGGCGCAAGCGGAGCGCGAAGTTACCTTTCTCTCAAACGCTCTCGTCTCAACAGAAGCCATGATCCTCACTCTCTTCTGTGTGCTTTATTGCGGAATAGAGCACATTCCAATACGTGGCTCCTATTGGTCACTGCTGTCGGCTACACCGCGGCAGCCGCGGGGTGCCGCCACTGGCTGCTCGCTGTGGACAACCGCGTTTGGCTTACGTTTAGTGCGTCGTAGGCACCAAAATCGGAAGTGCTGGCGTCTACGTTAACATCCAAAATGAAATTTGAACTGCGCGCCACAGTGACATTTCGAAGGCGGAGCGTTGTGGCCCCGCCCCACTCCACCGTAGCCTTCGCAGTGCAAGGCATTGAAGGAGGAAGGGGAGCATAGCGGATGCCATGTTTGATTGGCAATAACTCCGCTTCTGCTGAAACGCATTGAAGTACTTTTCGCGGCAAAGTATTTCTGAAATAGCCTACTTTCACTTGAAATGTCTTTCTCCACTTCGATAAAAAAGTGGTTCAGGGCCCCCTTTAAGAGACAGGACGAACGTGGAGGAGGCACGAAGTCGTCCCTCCCCCCCTTTGCGCCCGTAATGCAACGCAGGACGTTCATAATCGAGATCACTTGGCCCTCAAGCAATGGCGAACGGCGAGTTCTGCTAGTCAAGAAACTCGAACTCGACCGAAATCGGCGTTTTTCAGTTTGCCAAGATGCTCGGTCAATGATCACCAAAAGCAGTGAACCACAGGGCAGTGAGCGATGTTCAACAATTATTTTAATACACTGGTGTGAGCTACGAATATTGATTGCGCAGTGTACTGCGTGTAGGCATACGTTTCGCATTCGCGCGTCTGCGTGAAATCTAACTGTTTACCTCCGACATGCACAAACTTGCAACTTTACCTAAATGACCGGCACGCATGCATAGCTACATTTCTTTTGTGATTTAGGTAATATAACCAGTGCAACAATTATACATAGTATTCTTCTTTTAACTTTTTAATCAAAAATGTTTAATCGTATGAAAAGGGGCAGCCATTGCTAGCATACTGCGACAAAGAACTCTTTTTATTTTCATCTCATTAGAAGAAAAAAAAAGATAGTCCAAAATGATATCGAGAAACGATGCCTTCGTACGAGTTCGATACCCCGACATTGCACGAAAAGCACAACGTCTTTTTACTCGTTTTTGAGGAACGGCAAGATCGCTGACTTACCCATGCTATTCCTGCATGCCGCGCTCTGATCGATACTCGTTTTTTACGAACAAGCTAAATGTCTTTGTAACGCTGAGCCAGCCTGCCACATCAGAAGGAGGCCTGCAATACACAGCTTTCGCAACTCCGGGCAACGGGCCGAATTCGTTTTCTCACGGTGTCCGTATAGCGAGAAACAAATGATGGCGCACAGATGCCGCCATAGCTGCTGTCCTGGCAAAACACAACCCGAAGTGCAGCATCTTCTCAAATACAGTTCGTGGGGCGGAGAAGGGAAATGGCGGGGGAGGGGTTCAGGAACCAGATAGCTTTCTTGACCCCCCCCCCCCTCCTTTTTTTTTCCTCTTTCTTTTCTTACATCTGTAACCTGTCTATCACGGCTTCACGCAGCAGGTCACGCTATTATATCATCATTTACCACGCTTCATGCAGCTGTTACCTCGCGTTTCTTAACATCCGACAGCAGGTTACGTCAAGGTTGAAAGGGAAATCTTTTTCGTTGTTACCGTGGGCCACACCCAGCACGAATACAAAGAAACGAAACTAAATGGAATGCATGGAAAGTAGCGAAAAGTGGCACACGTGAGTGAGTGAGTGAGTGGTGAGTGAGTGAGTGAGTGAGTGAGTGAAGTGAGTGAGAGTGAGTGAGTGAGTGGAGTGAGTGAGTGAGTGAGTGAGTGAGTGAGTGAGTGATGAGTGAGTGAGTGAGTGAGTGAGTGAGTGAGTGAGGATGAGTGAGTGAGTGAGTGGTGAGTGAGTGATTGAGAGGTGAGTTGAGTGAGTGAGTGAAGTGAGTGAGTGAGTTGAGTGAGTGAAGTGAGTGAGTGAGTGAGTGATTGAGTGAGTGAGTGAGTGAGTGAGTGAGTGAGTGGATTGAGAAAAGTTAATTCGGCCTTCGTAGCGCGGGGCGCGTAGGTGAGGCGCGAAACGTAAAATTTGCATTGCCTCAACACGACTTATAAACGCCTCGCCCCTCCAAGACCCCTAGCGCCAGGTCTTGCTCGCCCCCTTCTATACACCGTC